>NC_091750.1:73607261-73649761 GCF_043380555.1 Nothobranchius furzeri | reverse complement strand
GCATACTTATTTAAAGTTAGCTTGGCTGTTGGATATTGTAGTTTAGTTAGTGTTTAGCTGTAAGTGTTATTAGGAAAGGAGTTTGGGTTTAGTGCTCCATATCGTGTTAGTATGGTGAGAAGGTGTAGTGTAGTGGGTTAGGTGGCTCTGTGGGGTTGTACTCCTTTCCACTGGACTTAGAAATTAGGTGCCAGTGATTGCGTGCAATCGGTGTACTGGAAAACAGTCAGCTCCCGCCTGGTGCTGTAGTTTGCAACCAGCATTTTACCCGCGATTCCTTCGCCAACATGATGGAGTTTGAACTGGGTTGTTCTGCACGTCTCCGTTTGAAGAGGGAGGCTGTGCCCACCATGGCTCTTCCGCGATTTAGATGCAGCCCACCGACTCTGCTCCCCAGTGGCGGTTCTACATCGAATTACTCCCCGGGCGAGGCCCCCTTTGAGCGCCCCCCCCCAACCCCCCCACCACCACCACCACCACACCACCCCACCTGCATGAACACATGCATGTTTTCTACAAACAGGCATGTTTTATTAGAACGACTATTGAACATTCATTTTTCTAAGTTGCACATATTTACATTAATTACTATGAAGTTGTCAGAATGTAAAGCACTATACATTATATACTGTATCAAAATATATAGAATCAAATATACAAAAACAAACAATAACTAAATATTAAGAATATATGAACATAATAGATAATAAATATTCTAAATAGCAAAAATATTTCACACATAACAAACTAAAGATAATCACTACAGCATTGCACTTAGAACAGAAAACACAAACTAAAATTAAAACCTAACCTTGATGCAACATCATCAATAATGTCATCACATGAAATCTGCTCCCCCTACTGAGTGATTGATACTAATCAGAGCCAGGTGAGTGAGCCGCCCCTGAAACATAGGTGACCTCAGGTATGACTTGATCAAGTTTTGAAAAGCTCCTCTCAGCTTGAGCCACAGTGACTGGCAGAGCAGTCCAAAAGTTGGGGTAGATCTCCAATAGATCTCATGATCCATAATATTTTAGAATTGCCTCTGAAATTGTAATTTAAACTGACATAAAAAACTGTAGACTACCAAAAATGCCAACTTTTACAGAACAAATCATGTAAAAAATAATCAGTGCAGCCATCAGCAATAAATAAACAGGATAGTTAGTGGTGACTGGGGAGTTTTCTTCTGCTTGTAGAGTTGTTTTATTTATTATTATGTGAACATGATCAACATGTGTTTGTTGTTGTTCAGGCAGGCCACAGGCTGCAGCGAGCATTTAACAAATCCTAGTTTGAATCAGTAAAAAACGATTCAAGGACTTTTTTCAAACCATTTGAATATTCGTTTAAATATTTCAGCCCTATTAGCTCTGTTAGCAATTAGTTGACCGCATTTAACCGTTAAAATCCCAGTTAACTGGTTCAAAAAATTGAAAACATGCATCATGAGAGCTACATACCTTTATCTTTCTGCTCTTTTTTCTTTTTTTCCCCCTGAATCGGGCACCTGGTGGTTTTAGCCTTTTTATGTTCATCTCTTCTGTTTGGCTCCTGACTCAGTAAGTTTCCTTTAGTCAGGACTAAACAATTTGACCTTGATGGGGGGGTGACCACAAAATCGTTTTGTTTTTCCTTTTTTTATTCGGCCATTTCACACAATTCAGAGAAACCTGAAAGAATGATAGGCCTGTGTTTATGATATTATGAATGAAATATGGAAGAACGTTAAGATGTGATTGACTTTAGCCATGTTAATACAGTTGATTCAGCCCCTGCACGCTCATTTCATTTGGGAAAGACGCAGAGGTGAATTCCCCCGCCGCACCCCTCCCCTTCCTGTTCTTCATAGACACACGGTGCACGTGAACGTTCTCGTCAGCAGGAGCGCCTGCAACTGCAGGGGGCGCCAACTCGCTGTTTCCAATCCAGACACTGTCATATGACAGATAATAGAAAACCTCGGTGCGGCGCAGATTTCTTTTTTTTTTTTTTACTCCGCGCTTGTGCGCCCCTTTTGTGTCATGAAAAAATGCCGCCCCGGGCAACTGCCCTGTCTGCCCGTGCCTAAAACCGCTACTGCTGCTCCCCCACCATGGCGGGCTCCAGTCTGAGGTGAGTAAGCTAAATAAAAGTTTTAACATCTTCTAAAGACAATTCCCTACCTAAATGCAAAGTTTGAGAGACGTGGTTCACTTAATTTAGCTAATATCAGTCTGCACTGCCTTTGGGCTAATTTGTCAAGTTCACAAAATGTGGAACGGGATGTAAGGTTAGAATCAACGGCGAATCGGAACATATCTCGAAGCCCTGGCCTGACGAAACGGTCCACATGACTATTACTGTCAGGCTCGGAGAAAATTCTGGTTGTTTTTGTGTCAGTCGGTAATTCTGCAACAGTGGCTCTAACGCGGCACTAGTTGAAAGACAGCATTACAGCGTGACCCGATTCTGTGAGGAATTCTGTTCAGGAGGTCGCATTTCAGGCTCTCTTCACATCATATGTGACTGACTTTTACACTATAATAACGATCACATACTAGGAATGTTATAAAGCGCCTATATAGGACAGTTTATTTTGTATATTATCTGACTTAAACTCCAACAACAATGTGCTTCTATTTTTTTTTTCAGGCTAAATCTACCCAAGACGTTGGCTGTCATACTGGTTTAGCTGCAAGAATGTACTTGTCCAGGCTGACGAGAAGCCTTACTGGTGTAGCAAAGGTGAATTATTTTTAATAATCTTCTATGTAAACATTTTATTATTACCTTCTATTTTTAATTTGTTTTACAGCTTATTGTTACGCAGCAGACTGTAACTTGAGCCCAGGGCTCCTGGAGAGCTGCTATCCAGCACGTTTCAGTGGTTTTCCTGCTTTAACGGGTTAGATTAGCTGTTCAGCAGCTCAGCTATTTGTTGCTGATTAAGACCAGGTGTGATGAAGCAGATAAATCTCTAAAACATACTGAATACTAGCACTCTAGGGCCGTGGAGCCAAACCCTGCAGCTAATCTAATGCTATGGGTAAAGGCTACTTATCATTCAGAGCTGGTTCTGTTGGGTCGGTTCTGGTAGTTTCAGGCAACTCACAAGCTCAAAACAATGAGGCTCAGGTCCGCTTGTCTCCTCCAAATAGACTTGGTCCCTTTCTTCTCGAGTGTCTGGGTAAGGAGGGGGAGAAACGTCCTCCACTTCTAACGACTGCTCAGAGTGAAGGGAGCTAGCTTCGTCTCGTTACCCATCATCTTCGTCACTGCCGCGGCTCCGCCCTCTCGGTCCGCCAGGCAACGCCTACTAATGTTGCAGTTTTTAAAATTGATACGTGGGTGGAGAAGGACTCTGAGGCACGCTTGACCCGCTCTTTAAGCGATGATGATTCTTCTGCCTCTCTTTAAACAAGTTGTAAAAGTTTTAGGTTTGATGAGTTCTTTACACAAAATGATTGTTTATATCACCATTTGTGACATCACAATCAGTGACCTTTTCAAACGTCGTTGAAGCAAAAAATTCCTGAAACCAAAATCTGACAGAACATGGATGGATGTTAGTTTGTCATGTTTGGGTCTCTGTAGAGGCCGTGGAGACCCACACAGCAGTGCCAACTGGGACCAGTTAGAGCGACGTGGTAAAAACGACCTGCTACACGAGCAGCACACTCTCTTGCTCTTGATAGCGGACCTGGACGTGTCTGGTTGGAGCGGTCCCAGATGCTTCAGAACAAACCAGGGCTAAATTACCACACCACACATGGCAGGAACATCTGAGAAGAGCTTCACCGGGGCAGTTAGTGTAATCTGGTGCATCCTTAATATTGTGAGATGGGGAGGGCCCACTCCAAATGGGCCCAATTATCCTGCCGTGTGAACCGGGCCTAAGCAGGGAGGCCCAGACTTCCCTCTCCCCAGCCACATGGGCCAGCTCCTCAGGGGAATCCCAGGGCGTTCCTTGGCCAGATGAGAGTCCCTCCAGCGCAGGGATGGCCAACCCACGGCTCTTACATTCAATTCTTCGTTTTCTTTCAGTGATAGCAGAGCTTCTCACCTCAGAGCAGCCAATCAGGGGGTGGGTGGGCGTGGCCAGCAACAACTTGTTTTCCTAAAGTCCTGAAACAGTCAACAATAAAGTGGCTGTGGTTGTTTTCTGTGAGAGATCTTCCTGAACCCTGTTAGTGACCACATCACAGCGTTAAAGGTCCAGCATTTAGAGAAATAAAAACATACAAAATAAAGAAATAAATACTTGAAAATTCACAACAAAACACATTTTTTATTAGATAAGAGCAGCAGAGGTCCGACGCTCCAGAGCCGAGTGGTGCTCGGGTCGAGACTCCGGGAAGCCCAGAAAGTTGTTTTAACAGCGATGGCTTCCTGAGCTGCTCCTAATGCTGTGTGTGTGTGTGTGTGTGTGTGTGTGTGTGTGTGTGTGTGTGTGTGTGTGCGCTTCATGCATTTTTAAAGGAAAGCTTACCCAGGCATGTTCTGGGAGCTTTGTTCTGCCTTTAAGTTGCCCTACTTTGGACTTTCTTACAGCAGCGGGAAATCGCACGCCGACTTCTGTCGGCTACACTTTCCCACCTCTGAAACACAAAAGCAGATTCCTGCTCCCCAGAAAACAACTTCCACATCAGTAAGAGACTGGAACCAGACTGGGGTTTGACTCCGTCCTGCAGCAGCAGCTTCACTCACACAGAAAATGTTCAGTTCCTTTTGCAGACCAGACCCCCAACCTCTGGTCTCAGGTGGCTCGGTCATTTTCGGGTTGATTTAAGTTCATCCAACAGCCCAGCTGTAGACATCTACACTAGGGCTGCAGCTATCGAATATTTTTGTAATCGAGTACTCTATCGAATCTTTTTTTCGATTAATCGAGTACTCTAATAAATTACCCTTTTGTGTTTGTAAACCATTATATCATATATTGATGAGCCAAGATGGCGTCGAGTATGGCTGCCTCGTCGCGAGCTCCACCAAGTTCCAACATTACACACTCCATACTGTACATTAATGCCACTGTTTTGCACATACCAACCTCTGTACATTTTATATCTCTTATCTTATTGTTTACTTTATTCATTTGTATACTTAGATTAGCCATTTTTATATTTTACTTGTTTTTACATTACTGTATTTTTGCACAACTCTGTTGCTGTGAAGCTCGCACACAAGAATTTCACTCGCATGTACTGTACCAGTGTACCTGCACATGTGACGTGACAATAAAAGTGATTTGATATCAAATAGCATGTTATAATTATGAAAGACCTCTTAAAATGAGCAAGCAATTGCCAGTTATTCTTCAAGTTTTATTCAAAATTAGTTTGCATAACTTCAGCACTTCAACTTTACTTCACAGTAAACAAATGCCTGTGCAAAAAATAAGTAAACAACCTGAGCCGATTTTCCCCTCGTGTGAGAATCTGCTAGCCTGCAAGCCAGACAAAAACTAGGAGGATAACGCTGCGAGCGGCTGCGGCCCAAACAGAACCAGAACCGCTCACGGCGCATACAGCTCGCCGGCTGTTTCCCTATTAACACACGTCCGTTTTAATTTCTACACTTTTTTCTCACACTAACAAGGATTGCCAAAAGCATGTTTGCTGTGGTTTTCTCAAATTATACTGATCACAAAACATTTATTTACTTTCTTTCGTTTTCCTCCGCCACTCATAAATACCCGTGTCCTCCTGCAGAAACCCCGAGGGACAACGGACATCAATAACACAATAGAAAGTCCGACATATTGTGTAAAAACTGCTATTTTTAGCACATTTTAAGTCCGACGTGTTGCTACCAGATGTACGGTGTGAGCTGAAACTGAATGCTACAAACGAAAAAGTCGCAGTGTCCGCAGAATATATAGAAAAACAGGCTAAAAAGCATTATCTTGTAGAGGCTCTGAGTCCGCTTGCAGAAGGGACATTTACAGGTGCTGCAGCATGGAGGATGTGGTGTTGTGATAGGCTAAATCCATTTTACAGTATTTATACTGGACTACGTTTTCCACCTTACGACGTGAAAGATGGTCCCACAACTTTGACTTTTTCTGTCTTTTTCGCACTCCACCGGGGTCCACGTTGTTAAGAGAAAGTTAAGTTATATTCGCTACTCGCGTGTGCATTCAGTCCAGTGGGCATGTGCGTCACTTATTTCGGTCCGGGTGAAACATGACCCCGGGCGATTGCAAAGCCATGAATTAATTAAATATGAATTAAACGAATCCTCGAGGCAGAGAATTTGACTCGAGGATTTTTTGTACTCGAATTATTCGAGGTACTCGAGGAATCGTTTCAGCTCTAATCTACACCAAGGCGCAATGTTGAACCTTCTCCATGGGAACCACTGTCATGCTCCATTATTGCTATTGCGTCAGGATTTGTGATCATTTGGGGTGTAAAACATGAATGAGGACGACGGCAGTGGGTCACTGGTGAATCTGGAGATCACCATGAACGTTTTAGCACCAAACCAACAGGGTTTCCTTCTGCTTCGACATTAGATAATTATTGTATAATCACACATATTGATAATGTGTGTGAGGATGCCAACACATTCTGAGCTGAGCTGAGCTGAGTGTGTGTGTGTGCGTGTGTGTGTGCGCGCGTGCGTGCGCGTGCGTGTGTGTGTGTGTGTGTGTGTGTGAATCCAGGTTCTACATGATGAACTGGACCGGGCTGATCTGCAGTCCACACAGGAAACCAGGAAGGAAAAAGCTAACTAAAGTGTGCAGAGTTAGTTACTCAGAGTGCGGTGAGCTTCGGAAACAGGTGGATAAAAGTTTAAATGAACATTCGTGAAGAAACTTGGAGGAAAGCCGACAGACGTGGGTCTAACCTGAGATCTACGTCTGGTTTGTAGGAGAAATGTTAAAGCTGCTGCCAGTGGCTCATTTGGATAATAATGGTACCATCTCCTACTGGATGCGGTCACTGTAACAACCACTTGTTGATTGTTAAGGTCACTGTTGCAACCACCTATAGTGGCCAAGTGGTCGAGTGTCTGCCCTGGGACTGGGAGGTCAGGGTTCAAATCCCGGTCGGGTCATACCAAAGACCCTGCGTCTCCCTGCTGAACAAGCCACTCCCCACGGAGATGGGTCAGATGTGGAGATGTAATGTCACCAGTGTGTGATGACTATTGGGACTTTAACTTTAATTCACCAGAGTCTCGTGGTAACTGTCACTCGTTAGGGTCACCGTGGTAACCACCAGACATTTTAAAAAGTCAGACAGGAACATAAAGAGTTTTTTCAAACACAAAAAAGAGAAACAATCTAAAAACATGTTTTCATCTTTAACTAAATCATCAAATAATTATTTCTATTAAATATTTTTTTCTAAGAAAACTGGTGAAATGTCACTTTAAGCCACTCCTGAATAAAACCAGGTTGACTGATGCCATCAGGGTTTATGGGATGTTAGTTGCCTTCTTTGCGTCGTCTTCTTCATCAATACGGTAGAAAAGCTCCCTTAAGTCTTTGATCAGAAACACAAAACAGATGAAAGTTATCAGGAACAATGAAAACCCATCAGAGCGTCACTCGGCTCCCGGAGGTCCAACAATCAGATGACGCACATAAACAGGAAGTTGGTAATGAAGCTAAATGGTTCCCCGCAGCCTGCCGGGTCACTGATGCGGCTGCTAATGAAACCTTTAATTATTATTGGTCATCCAAGTCTAATAATAATGTTTAATTTAAAAAATGTCCTTCCATGTGGACTCCAGGGACGTTCTTTTAGATCTGCTTACCGTACACATTCTGGCTGATTTACCGCTTTAATTAGACACTCCATAAAGCAAGCTCATCAAATCTCCAAAACTCTGAGAAGGTCCAGAGTTGGGATCAGAACCAGTTCTGATCTGGTAAAAATGGGAGCGTCATGGTAGGCAGACATGTTAAAGCTGCTGCCCATGGCTCATCAGGATCACCGTAGCAACCATGCAGCTCGCTCTCCAGGACATTAAACCTAACGAGTCAGACAGGAAGGACATCTCAGTGTTTTGCAGTACATTTCTGGTTTGTTTCTTTTTTTCTTTTTTGCACACTCTGCACAACACACCGCAGGTCAAACGGGAGCTGTCACGGATCATTTATTGCTGCAGGAGTGAAAACTGATGAAAATCCCCAGTAAAGCAAAACGAATCAGCACCAGTAACTAGTGATGCTCCTCGCTTGTGTCTCAGGAGACCGACGACGGGTGTCAGAGTCAGGATTCTGCATGTGTAATCAGAGTTTTCCAGAAGAAAGCTGAAGTTCCTGTAAGCTGAGATTTGTCCTGGAAAACCATCAGCTGGAGAAAAAGCAGAGCTGCAACTTTAGTTTGTTCAGAACCAGACCGACAATTTCACTCTGACAAACAAACATCCAGAAGAGAAGAAATATTTTAGTCTGACCCAAAAGTCCGCTTAGGGACATCGGAGGTTCCCAAGAGAATAGAAGTAGCGTCTGCTGGGAGTCTGTCGTGTTCTTATGTGAGATAAAAAGTTTTATTGGTTTTTACTGGTGTGGGTTCCTCTGGGCTCACAGATGAAAACAGGAGCAATAACTTCTGCTGTCGAGCTGCTGACCTTCGTTCACCAGCAATCAGATGTTTCCAAAATGGAGTCATAAAACATAAACCGGACTTTTTAAACTCATGCATGTAAACATCAGCGGATCCCTCCTGGAGTCAGCTGACTGCCTGAACAAGCCCCGCCCAACAGGCTGACACATCTGCCTACCGGATAGCCGAGTGTTTGCGGGTCTCAGCAGGTGAGACAAACCAATTAGCACGGTGTCTCGAGCCACTCAGCTATTTGTGTGTGAATGTGCAGAGGAAGCAGCTCGGAATGGGAGAAAACTCCAAAGCTGTTATTCCGGTTGTGCTGAGAGCAGCGTTCCTGCTCTCAGCACAACCAACGGTGTATAAACTCCCCAAATGGTTCCCCTGGCACACACTTTCTGTGTGTGTGTGTGTGTGTGTGTGTGTGTGTGTGTGTGTGTGTGTGTGTGTGTGTGTGTTAAAAGCTGCCAGGGAGAGAGGCTGAACTCCCGTTATGATAACAGGAGAGACTGGGAATGCAGATGGAGTCGGAGGTTCTTTTTAGATTGTTACATCAAAGGAAGTCGGGTCAGAAACTGAAACCTTTCAGATCACAGGATTGGGTTCTCTTCCAGGAGTTTGTCTTATCTTTATTTTGAACATGCGTACATACACGTAGTAATACACACAACATAAGTAACTTCTCATTCTCATTTTTTAAAGTTATTATTATTATTATTATTATTATTATTATTATTATTTACACATGTTCAAAAGGGAGTAGGAAGAAGCATCAGCTTATTTAATCCCACCCCTTTCTCGACATGAAATAACTAATAGTTACTTAATGTTGTCTGGTAGTTTTTGGCAAATTACTTGGCAACATATTCGCACAAAAGGCCCATGGTTTATCTTGATCATGTCATTAATACCAGAGGTGGAAAATAATGAATTACATTTACTCACGTTACTGTAATTGAGTAGCTTTTTTGTATATTTATACTTTTTAGGTCATTTTTAAAATCTGTACTTTTACTTTTACTTGAGTATGTTTTTTAAAAAGAAATATAATTCGCTACATTTTAAATCACATCTTTTACTGAGTAAAAATAAATTGTAGGCTTAATAAATTAAAAATATTACGTGTAGCAGCGTCAGAACAGAAAGAGACACCTGCATGCAACTACCCCTGACTGCCTCCCGGAGATTGGGGCGGGGCTAAATGTGGGCGGGGTCAAACGTTTAGAGGTGGGCGGAGACAACTACTCCTGCCCCTCTCTCAATGGAACCGGGAAACTGCTGTGCTGTGTGTGTGCAATGCTGTAGCTGGCAGTGTTGCCAACTTAGCGAATTTGTCACCATTTCTAACGACTTTTCAGACCCCCTTAATGACATTTTTTCAAAAAAGCGCCAAGCGACAATTCTGGTGACATTTCTGACCCCTCTCAGCTACTTTGACTACAACTTTGTAGCAGACTTTACCTGCAGATTAGCGAGGCATCTGAAGCGACAGGACCGTCCTTCCTTCCAGAGGATCAGAAAGAAAATGATCTGCGCATGTGCTTGCAGCATGATCACGCTACCCCCGTTGGCCAATCAAACCTTTTGTGGGTTTTCTTTCACAAGTCCATTATTTGAGATAGCCACCGGAGCCAAGGCCGGATTAACCATATGGGCAACTGGGCAATTGCCCTGGGCCCACGAACTCTAAAGGGCCCAGGGCAGCAAGGGCACGAGCAAAATACTGTATATGTAATCTCCCGCTTTATATTAAACTAGGGTGACCGACCGTACATCCGGTTTTCCCCGGACATGTCCACTTTTTACTCTCTGTCCGGGTCGTCCGGACTGGGGGTTCTTGTATAGATGAAAATGTCTGACATTTCATCCAGGAGCAGGGATCGAATTATGGGGGAGTTGGATATCCTACACATCCAGGGGAGCCGGAAAAAACGTTTATACCTATATTACATCATCCATGGACTCTTTTGAGCAGAGAGCACATATAACAATGATCGTTGTTGCGCAGCGCTCCAGGCAGCTGCGTCCAGCGCATGGTCCATTCTCAAAGTGGCGCAACCAAAAAATCATAATTAGCACACGATCGTTCATGTCCGCACATGTTCTCTACTTTCTGTCTTATTTGCGCCTGAAGCGCTCTGCCACTGCGGAGCTCATCACCTGTGCTGCGGTGATTTCATCTCACTGACGCAGCATCGAAACGCGCTCTCCGCTTTGCGGTCAGGAGATCCTTTTGATCTGCTCAAAAGTGACTGATGAAGTGAAAAAGTAAGAATCCAGGCAGCATTTTTTCTGGAGACTTTAGAGGAGATGCAGGAAGATGAGAGACAGACAGGACAGGAAAATAGTTAAATAAAAACAAGAAAACAAAACAAAGGGTTGAAAAGTAAAATGTAGGTAGATTTATCTCCACTACGCGTTTTTACCTGTATAAAACAATAAGTTATACACATGTAAAATGTATACATCTGATACAATTCAGATCACCTTCAAAACTCAGTCGGACACCCAGGGCCGTTTCGACATTTTGGGGGCCAAGGCAAAATGACCCCACCCACCTCCACCCCCCATAACTGGGCTCCCCAGAAGCCTCTGTGTAATTCATGCCCTCTCCAGTAGTGTTAGTTATACAGTGTTTATAAAAGCCCCTCAGACATGACTGACATGTTCTAATATTATCAGATGAAAAACTAAATTATCAGACATGCTGTCTCATCTGCTTCTTTTCTAAACTTGCAAAAAGTAACAAAACCATTTGAAAGCCACTATTTGTGGATTCTCTGAAAGTTTCCATGGAGTGTGTGACAGCTTATTTTATCATTGATCCTATCGTCTAATCTCACAGCTGAAACAAGCATCCTTAATAATCTGTGCACAGGAAACGTACCGATGCTGTAGTAAAACAAAAGGTGTAATAATTTATTATTAATAAAACCTTGTTGCAGCACTAAAGCAGAAAAATGAGATTTCGCAATAAAAATGCTAAATATTTACATATGAATTGTTTTTCAGCCCTTTTATTGGCAGAATCTGATATTAATTTACTTCTTACAAAAAATGGGTCCCAACGTGGTTTGTGTGGCGTTGCCATAGTGTGACGTCATAGGCACAGATCCCCTGTCCTCTTTTATGGAAATGAAAATATGGTCACCCTATATTAAACAAACTGTCCACCCGGGCTTTTGCGCTGCAGAGACGCTTCGCTGTCTACGACTTTGAACGTCAGTTGAGAGTCAGTCTCATGCAGACTGACCAATGAAGAGAGGGCCTTAAGTTAAGACCCTCTCCTCATTGGTCAGTCCACACGAGGTGGGTCAAAGGTTACGGTGAGAGGGTTACGTGACATCAGGCAGTCAAGTATTGAGTATATTTACTGCATATTACAGTAAAATATTCTGTATGTGACCATATTATGGTGATCCTTGGGTCGTGATGATGGGGCCCTTGAATATTGTTGCCCAGGGTACCACAAAGTGTTAATCTGGCCCTGACCGGAGCTACATAAAGGGCGACCGCTCCTTCCGCCATCCTGCTGCATTTCGGCAGCTGAGCTCGGCTGGCACTGGCAGGCAGTCGCACTCACACATGGCTTCTCGCACCACTTGTGGTGCATTCAAGGAACATTGGAACTCTATGATGAGTTCAATAACGTAGCACATTTAAAACTTTTATAAAAAACAGAATAATACTGTAAGTCATTGGCAGGTCATTGGCAGTTTGCATGTAACGTTTCTGAATACTAAATACGACCTGCTTCTTTTTACACAAAAGTACTAAAAACAACAAAACCAAACAAAAACAATATATATATATATATATTATCTTTTAGGTCAATCTATAGCACTGAATCACAACAGAAGAATACATCTCAAGGCACTTGAAAACTACACAGAAAATTAATTTTAATTCAGTCATACATTAAATCCTATCAATTTAATATTTTTTGTGTTTAAGAGTTCCATTCTCTTCAGACAAAATGTAAATATTCCTTCCATTTTTTGTGCCATCTTTCCTTGTGTCAGAGTCCAAGCCCCCAGGCCGGGCTCTCCCAGCTGACCGGCTTCCGTCTTGGACCACATTACCCATGTAGTGAAATATAGACTGTATATTTAGACACTGTAATTAGATCTAGATATTATAATCTGAAGCGGTTGTTTTTGTCATCAGGGAGTTTACTTAAACACTTTGTATTGACTGAGAGACAAGAAAAGAGAGAGTTGGGATCGTTTAAGAATCTTTAATTTCTATAATTATAAATACTTACAATCTACCAGGACTAACTCTGAGATGGATGCATATGGATTGGAATGTTATCGTGTTGGTGTGAGTGTGTGTGTGTTCAGAATCTCTAGGCTGACGTAGGCGGATCTGGTTGTTATGACTACAAACCACGAGGCTTCAGAAGCTGATGACATGAGCAGCCATTTTACCGTGACTACGTACCGTCTGGAGCCTCCCGTGTTAGATCAGGAAATGCCAGGTCCTCGGACCTTCAGATGTACTGGAGCTGGTGGAACAGCGGTCGCAGCACGACAAAGCCCGTCTGAGGGTCGACTCCGGTAGCAGCGGCAGGCGTCAGCGAGTTAGCTCTTATTTTGAAGGAATGTCGTCTTGTTTTTCAAACGACGGAAATCTCCATCTTGACAGTTCTCAGCTTAAAGTAGGAAAGTGCAGCTGGCCAGCCTGCACTTTTCTTAGCGATGACAATGGAACTCCTTAGGAACTCAGATTGAACAGAGCTGAGGTTAAAATGGAACTGAGGATAAAATGGCATTGCCTTGTTTTATATCCCCTAGTTGTTTATAAATCTTAGTAAACCGGAATGGACAACTTCAGTAAACAGCCCAGATTCTGCCCTACGGCAGACAAAAGTTCTGATTGGCTGAGAACAATGTGTCATGCGTTTCCATGTTAATGTAGATCAGTCTGTTTGGTGCAGTCCTGTTTATTCATTGAACACATAACTCATGACATCTTTATTTCACAGATCATTCACCTGATTATTATTGATCAACATATGTTTCGATTAGCTTTATCACAAATAAAGTACTTTGATTAATTAAAAACGTTCTTCTTCTCTTCTTCTGTCTCTTCTCCTGGAATGTAAACATTCAGAAACCAGCACCCAACCTTGGCGATTCCTACATGTTGTTATTGTGTAGAGGGGCAGCTGTTAAGGGCAGACAATTAGAATATTCATAACGCTACACCCAGCATGCCCCTCGCGGGGATTCCCTCCACGTTGCACCTGCGTCAATCCGTGTCTATATATGGAAGACACCACACCGGCTCTTCACTCAGTCATCGTTCCACCGTGATCCATGATCAGAGTATTCTGAAGCTAATACAGCTGAACCCCCACCTTTCTTACTCAGACCTCATCCAACCGTCAGCCTTTCCAGCACCGCTTTCAGCCAGCAGTCTGAAATAAAGCTCTTACTCCCGAACCCAGTCTTCGAGTCTGACAGGATGACTGAGTCCATTAATCCAGCGGAGTTCAAGCAGATGAAGAGAAAGATGGAGCAACTGGTGAACGAGAACGTTAAGCTCCACACCCAGGTCGACCGGCTTAACACCAGGCTGAACTCCCAGACCGATCTCTCCCTGCAGTTGTCTACTGCCGTCACGGCGCTCCAGCAGCAGGTTCATGCTCTCTAGTTGCAAGCCCTCACTCTGCCGACGGGAGAGCCACACTTCAGTCTCCCGGAGAAGTGGAATGGAGAGATGGGGAGTCCAGACGGTCTGCTCGCTACCCTCGACATGCAGTTCGAGTGCCACCCAGGACGCTTCCCCACTGCGCGCTCTCGGGTGGCACAGCTCCCCTCCCTGCTCACCGGACGCACGGCAGAGTGGGTCGCTGCGCTCTACAATTCCAAATCACCGGAGTGCAATGACTACGCTGCATTCGTGGCCACCCTCAGAAAGACGTTTGTTCCACCCAGCAGCGAAATGGGAGCAGAGGCACGACTCCTAAAACTCCGCCAGAAGGAGCGCTCTGTGTGCGCATATGCATCGGAGTTCCGCACCATCTCCGCCAAGCTGCGGTGGGATGACTCTGCCCTTCGAGCGGTCTTCCTGGATGGACTGGCAACCTACATCCGGGATGAGATTGCGGGAAAGGAGCTGCCCCAGACCCTGGATGAAGTGGTGGATCTGGCGTTGCGCATAGATCAGCGGGTTTTGATTCGGCCCAAGCTCCTCATTCGCCCATCCAGGGCGCCTGGACCTTTTCCTCATCCCCCACGCCTGCTCCCGGACCCGTTGCTACTGAGGAGCCCATGCAACTGGGCCACCTTCCTCCAGAGGAGAGACAGCGACGGTGGCGCGAGGGTTTCTGCGCCTATTGTGGCTCCCCCGACCACAGACACATGAACTGCCCACTCCGTTTGGGAAACGAAGGAACCCACTGAGTCTCGGGGGTTGGATTGGGCCCCTGCCCTTTCCAATCGGCTCCTTCTGCACGTCACCCTTCTATACGGCGAGACCTCGCTCCAGATGCACGCGCTGGTGGACTTGGGTGCCGCTGACAATTTCATGGATGTGGACCTGGCTAAACGCCTACGGATCCCCACTACCCCCTTGGAGAGGGCTGTACCAGTGACCATGGTGGACGGCAGGCCCCTCCAGCCTTACCCTGTCCAAAACCGAACGCAGTCTCTCCAGATGACAGTCCGGGACCACCGGGAAACCCTCCATTTCCTGATCATCCGTGCTCCCTCCTCTCCTCTGATCCTGGGGTTTCCCTGGCTCCGCCTCCACGACCCACGGATCTGCTGGTCCCAAGCTCGCCTTCTGCAATGGGGGGCCCAGTGCCGGACCCACCTCTCTCCTCCTCCACCCCTACCTGACTTCCCGGAGGGTGGCTCTGGTTCCGCACCACCCAATCTGCCACTGCCCTATCGGGACCTGGCCGCGGTGTTCGATAAGCAGCGAGCTACCGCGCTGCCGCCTCACCGTCCATACGACATGGAAATCAAGCTCCAGCCAGGAACCAGTCCACCCCGGGGGCACCTTTTTTCTCTCTCTCTCCCGCCGGGTCCAGAGCTATGGAGGACTATATCGACCAGGCCCTCCAGCAGGGTTTCATCCGACCCTCGTCGTCCCCAGGTGCTGCAGGCTTCTTCTTTGTGAGGAAAAAGGAGGGTGATCTCCGCCCCTGTATCGACTACAGAGGACTGAACAAGATCACACTCAGAGATCGCCATCCTCTGCCGCTCCTCACGTCCGCCCTGGATGCCATCTCCCAGGTGCGGATTTTCACCAAGCTGGACCTCCGGAGCGCCTACAACCTGGTTCGTATCAAAGCTGGAGATGAGTGGAAGACAGCGTTCATCACCCCCACCGGTCACTGGGAGTACCAGGTCATGCCCTTCGGACTGTGCAATAGCCCCGCCGTTTTCCAACGCTTCATCAATGATGTCCTCCGTGACATGTTGGGACGGTGGGTGTTTGCCTACCTGGATGACATCCTAATCTACTCCAAGTCAGAGGCCGAACACCACCACCATGTTCGCGCTGTCCTGACCCGGCTCCTGGACAACAACCTGTTCTGTAAGCCCGAGAAGTGCTCCTTCCACCAGCGGTCCGTTTCATTCCTGGGCTACCTGATTTCAGATCAAGGTCTAACTATGGACCCTCAGAAAGTCCAGGCGGTGAAGGACTGGCCCCTACCAACCAGCCTGAAGCAACTGCAGAGTTTTCTGGGTTTCTGCAACTTTTACCATCGATTTATCAAAGACTTTAGCACCATTGTAGCACCTCTCACCTCTCTCACCCGACCGAGCCCTCCTGGTCAACTGTTCCGGCTCACCCCAGACGCCGTTCGGGCCTTCCACTACCTAGTCGCTCATTTCACATCGGCTCCTATCCTGCGCCATCCGGATCAGGCAGTCCCTTTTGTGGTCGAGGTCGACGCCTCGGATGTCGGCGCCATTCTGTCCCAAGGTGGCCCCGGCGACAGGCTACATCCCTGTGCCTACTTCTCCAGGAAGTTTTCCACCACCCAGCAGAAGTACGGCATAGGGGATCGCGAGCTGCTGGCCATAAAATGGGCGTTGGAGGAATGGAGGCAGTGGCTTCTGGGCACCACTCAGCCGTTCACCATCTGGACTGACCACCAGAACCTAACTCATATATGGTCCGCGAAGCAGCTAAATCCTCGCCAGGCTCGCTGGGCCCTCTTCTTCGAACCCTACGAGTTCCATCTTGCCTATCGCCCCGGGACAAAAAACCAGAAGGCGGACGCCCTCTCCCGCCAGTTCACACATTCAGCGCCCACGTCCGAGCCGGCGCCCATCCTCCCGGAGCACCGTTTCGTGGCCCACCTTGGGTGGCCGTTGGAGGAGGCCATCCAAAACGCCCTCCGAAATGACCCAGCACCGCCAGAGACCCCCGCCAGTTGGCTCTACGTCCCCAAGGCCTGTCGCAGTGAGGCGTTGTCCTGGGCCCACTCATCACGCCTGTCTGGTCACGCGGGCTTCTCTCGGACTCTCAGGTTCCTTAAACGGGCTCTCTGGTTGCCATGTATGGAGAGGGACGTTAAGGAATTCACGAGCGCCTGTGACGTCTGCGCCCGCTCTAAGGCATCCACCCAGGCTCCGGTTGGCACCCTCAGACCTCTTCCGGTGCCCAGCCGCCCCTGGTCCCATGTGGGGCTGGACTTCGTCACAGGTCTTCCGCCGGTCAACGACCTCGACACCATCCTGACGGTCACTGACCGGTTTTCCAAAGCTGTTCACGTCATCACCCTCCCGGGCCTCCCCTCGGCCTGACGCACTGCAGAACTGTTTCTGGAGAACGTGGTGCGTCTCCACGGGTTCCCGGTCGACGTGGTCTCAGATCGTGGTCCCCAGTTCACGGCCCGTTTCTGGAAAGCCTTCTGCCATCTAGTGGGAGCTTCTGTCAGCCTGTCTTCGGGCTACCACCCACAGACCAACGGTCAATCGGAGCGGGCGAACAAACAGTTGGGCCAGTACATCCACTGCTTTGTCTCGGCCCAGCCCTCGCAGTGGCCTAAGTACCTTCTCTGGGCGGAAGTGTCTCATAATCTCCACACCTCCTCGGCCACTCAGATGTCCCCTTTCGAGGTCTACTATGGCTACCAGCCCCCAGTCTTTGCCCACCAAGAACCCGAAGTCGCGGTGCCGGCCGCTCAATCCCTGGTGAGGCGCTGCAAGAATGCATGGATCAAGGCGCGGGCCTCCATTACCCGGGCCAACGCACATTACTCACACCAACATCTCCGCAGGCACCGCCCGGGTCCCTCCTATGCTCCAGGGGACAAGGTCTGGGTGTCCACGGCAGGCCTCCGGGTCCGTGCCGGTTCCAGGAAGCTCGTTCCCCAGTTCCTCGTGCCCTACTTCGTGCAGAAGGTCATCAACCCGGTCACGTACCGGCTGCGGCTGCCTACAAGCCTTCGCGTCCATCCCATCTTCCACACCTCCCGGCTCAAGCCTTACGTGGAATCCTCCCTCCTGCCGCCTCGGGCTCCAGCACCTCCGCCGGCCCGCTTCCTCGACTGTGAGCCCATCTACACCATCCGGCGCATTCTGGACGCTCGCCGCCGGGGTTGGGGCTGGCAGTACCTCGTAGATTGGGCGGACTACGGCCCCGAGGAACGCTCCTGGGAGCCGGCCCGCTCCATCTTGGACCCTGCCCTCATCTCGGACTTCTGGGCCCACCGAGGTGGCCCGGGGACTTCTGGAGCCGTCCCTCGACCGGTGGGTCCTGTCAGAGTCCAAGCCCCCAGGCCGGGCTCTCCCAGCTGACCGGCTTCCGTCTTGGACCACATTACCCAGCATGCCCCTCGCGGGGATTCCCTCCACGTTGCACCTGCGTCAATCCGTGTCTATATATGGAAGACGACGCACCGGCTCTTCACTCAGTCATCGTTCCACCGTGATCCATGATCAGAGTATTCTGAAGCTAATACAGCTGAACCTCCACCTTTCTTACTCAGACCTCATCCAACCGTCAGCCTTTCCAGCACCGCTTTCAGCCAGCAGTCTGAAATAAAGCTCTTACTCCCGAACCCAGTCTTCGAGTCCGACACCTGGATGTTTTAAAGGCTGCTGTTTTGTATTCTATGGGGGTTTTATTTTAATAAAGTATTAAAAAGAAATTAAATAATTTTTAAAATAAAATCACGTGGGTTTTATTTGATTTACTCTACAAGACCGGTGACGTCATCACGCAAACGTGGTGACATCATCGCGCAAACCAGATTACATCATTGTGTCGTATGCAAATTAGCACTTGACGTCATTTGACGACATCTAGTGACTTTTGGGGGGAACTTCAGCTACTTTCAGTCAAAAACAGTTGGCAACACTGGTAGCCCGGACAGAGGGAAGTAGCTGCCAAAATGGAGGTAAGCTAGGATTTTTCTTTCTCTGTTTTAATAATGTCAAGGACTAATGTTGGGCGAACGTTTTGTAAACGTCAATAAAACGTAAATAAAATTAACAATTAAAAAATAAACCTTCTTAAATTAAACTAAAATGTAGGCAGCAAAAATTATTGTTAAGGTTCTAATGTCAAACCAGAGATCCGGTTATATTTTTAACCATTTGTTTAAAAATATAACCGGGCACTACCAAGTGCCCACCCAGTGTTTTGTCAAAATATATTGGTAAAGATATGTAGATAAATAAATGAAAACTAGTTCAATAATTTAATTTGATTGATTGATTTATTTTTAGCTGATAATGCCGTGAAATAGGTATCAATTTTCTATATGGCTTTAGAAAGATCTTAAACAGACTTAAATTTAAGTTGAAGAAACCTGAAAACCTGAAACACTTTTATAGCTTTGGGGAGATATGTTGTGTAGTCATTATTACTCTTAGGTGGAAAATATATTTTACAGGGAGAAATTTTAGTTTTTTAAGCTTTTTATGTTCGTATCTGGGTTCTACACCTGATGGGCTTTATTATTATGGTTAGAGTGCTAATCTGATATGTGTAATTATATAAACCTTGACTTAAAGCTCCTTTATCAAGTTTTAGAAAAATATTAATATCTGGCACGATCTACTGTTGAGGGAGAAATACTATACATTACATAGGGAAAATATGTTAATTTTGTTTTTTAATCGTTGTTACATGCTAAATATAGAATAAGGAAAGAATGGTGTAAAGCCAATGTTCCTAACTAGCAGCAAATTAGTAAATGATGTGACTTAAGCAGACTTAAAAAGGTGCCATTCATAACATAATAATTAGCAGTGTTTTTCAACCCTGGTCCTCAAGGCACAGTGCCCTGCATGTTTTTGGAGTTTCTGTGATATAGCAGACCGTATTGAGATGATTGCAGTGAAGCAAAAGCTTGTTCATCAGCCATCAATTGAAATCAGCTGTGCTGAAGCAGGGAAAATTAATTACAGATCATACATAATTAATGTAAAATATGTTTTTAATCTCATGACAACAGTAATTTTAATATTGTCTTTATTTTTGATTAGGAGAATTCTCTGCTTGAGGACACCTTTGAGGCAGCAAGGTGGTGTACCACAAGGTCCTTCAAAGGAAACATTTCCCTTCCCCAGATCATCACCATGGACAGGGAAGCTTGTCGGAGGGCAGTGGAGAGGTTATGCGAAGCCGTTTACAAGAAGGGACACAGCAGACTGCACTTCTTGAGGACGCTTAGGTCCTTCAGTGTCTGTAGCCAGATGCTGCAGATCTTCTACAAGTCTGTTGTTGAGAGTGTAATGTCTTCAGCCATCGTCTGTTGGGGTAGCAGCATCAGAAGCAGGGACCTGAAAAGGCTAAAAAGCCTAATAAAAAAGGCTGGTTCTGTTCTGGGGACGACTGTGGAACCGCTGGATGAGATAATGCAAAGAAGGATTCTCCAGAGAATCAAGAAAATTATGGACAACCCTGAGCATTCTCTTCACAAGACTGTCCGACAACGGAAGAGTGTCTTCAGTCAGAGGCTTCTTCAGTTTGGCTGCAACACTGACCGCTACTGGATATCCTTCCTGCCAACAGCCATTGTAATATACAATAACTCTTTGATGACTTGATTATTATTATTATTCTGAGCTACTACAGCAATCAATTTCCCTCTGGGATTAAGAAAGTATTTTTGAATTTAACTGAATTTTATTGAATGCTTCTGTGATGGCCTGGATGAAGAGGAGATGAATGACTGCAGGGAACCGTTCCTGTTCATGTTTAGTTTTCAGTCAGACTATGAGGAGTTCTGCAAAGAAATTGAAGAAAAAAGGAAGATAAAGGTGTTTTCTGGCTTTGAAATGCCATAATACAGCGGTGTCAAACAGTTTTGCATTCTGTTTCCTCCTCACATTGTTTTTTTTGGAGGTTCTCTTGTTTTTTTTTTGTGCTTTTTGGTTCATTTGTTGGTACTTTTTTATTCCTGTGTTGGCTGTTGTTTGTTCTATTAAATTTACCTTTTTTGAAAAATGTAGTCTGCATTCTTGTGTGTCTCACACAATGTCTCACCACCCCACCTCAAACCCTGGCATGTTTTAAGAAGTATCAACACAATTTAAGTCTCTGGTCCTCTTAATGTAGCTGATATGACGGAGTGTACAACAAATTTACCCGTGTCTGTCTATACTGTTTTACACTCACTTGGGAAATGACTATCAAAATAAAGGCAGCATTGATAAAATAAACTATTAAAATGGTTTTGACAGATTCAAAGAATAGTCTTATCAAATGCTTGAACCTTTTATATAGGACCAAAAGTACAGCTAAAAGACACAAATACCTATGTGCTATAAATACACATACCATACAAAAGTAGAGAAAGAATAAAAATATCAGAACAGATTGGATCAAAAATGGCGCCTGTAATTATATGCTCTTTAAAATTATCATGACATCCAGCAAACAAGTAATTTGATTACCAATGTTATGCTTTACATGGGTTTTGTGGGTTTTTAGGGCTTTCTAATCCTTAGAAAGAGGCTACTCGTGGTTGGTTCCATTGAAGAGGGGCAGGAGTCAAATCTCCACCCACCTCTAAACGTTTGACCCCGCCCACGTTTAGCCCCGCCCCGATCTCCGGGAGGCAGCCAGGGGTTACTCCCTGCATGAGCACCGCGTCTAAACCGTGGGGGGTGTGGGTGTACATTTTAGATGAGAGCAAACAGCCATTTTTACCGCAGTTTTGCTCCAAAACATCAGTTCAGTCCCTGTGATCCACTCGCTGTTTACCTCCTCTCTCCTCTCCTGAGGGTTGGTACCTGCACCTTCGCGCACCGGTGTGACGTCATCAGAATTCTGCTCGGTTCGGTAACCACTCGGTTCCGTGTTTGAAATGTATTTCCCAACCGCTCCGCACGGCAGCGGCAAAATAACGTTTAGCGCTCATAACAAGCGGCTTATCAGCGCTTTGCTCATAAAACAGAAGACCTGCAGGCCTCTGTGAGTTACAACATCCTGATACTGTTCAGGTGTAAACATTGTGCTCCATCCCTGTGTTTGAACTCAGAAGTTGCTTCTTAATGCCACAGATATGTGATGATTTAGCTTGTATCTTTATTTTACTCCAGAATAAGAGATTAAATTATTACAAAAGCAGGTCAGTGTAGTTAAATCAGTCATGACGTGTGTGTGTGTGTGTGTGTGTGTGTGTGTGTGTGTGTGTGTGTGTGTGTGTGTGTGTGTGTGTGTTACACATATAGGACTGCATGCATGAGACAGCATGATTTCATCAAATCCATGCATCCTATATCTTGGCTGAAGTAATGGCTCAGGAAAATAACTTATATTTCATAAATAATGACGTCTCTGCAGTGTTTATGATAATGTTTTATCTTATATTGTACCTATCTTTGGTCTGGGAGGTGTAACTTATCATGATACAAGCCTTTTAAAACATGTTAAAGTGTTACAAGAGGAGATAAATGCATGAATTTAAAGTTCATGTTTGGAGACCAACCTTCAAAGTTTGGAGGCTCACGCTGGTGAGGAGACACCAGCGTGAGCTCACTGTTATTTGTTTACTTTCATGCTCCTAATTATTGCGTAAAATTGCGTTTACAGCCGAAGCAAAAGGTCTGAGCCATGTGTCTGTGTCCTACACGCATTTTTAAATAACAGGTCTGATCAAAATAATAACCTACGTCTATAAATCCATCTAGAACCACACCGCTACTTCTGGACTCTAGACGAGTCCCGTTAGCATGACTGCAGCAAAACTGCTAACCATGTTTGCTCCGGTAAGGAAAGAACAAGCTACGACACACACACGCACACACACACACACACACACACACACACACACGCAGATATAATCTAAAAGATGATCTCTATATTTCAACATTAGAACCTCCATGACATCCTGGATTAGTGCAAACAGCGAGTTGAGCTAAGGAGTTACTCCAGCATCAGGAAGATTTATTCTGGTAAATTGTCGGTTATATTTTCCAGAGTTATATCAATAAATACACACAGCAGTAAAACTGTAGATTACTGAACTATATTGGGACACAACTTGTAAGCTTAGAGCTTCCAGTGGAGCACAGAAATGAAATGTTTAAGAAAAGTAAACAAACTGTACATATTTTGGTTCTGAAGATGAACAGAATCCTCCTCTATGTCCAAATTGGGTCGCAGGTCTTCTGAGTCAAACGGTCTAAAACATGTCTGCACCTCTGGTAGTGATATCCAGCTGGCGGGGTCGGAGTTCGGTTGAACTTCTCCGGTAATCCAATATCCGTTCTCGTCGCCGTATCCCAGAGAGAAAACAAATCTGGCCGACTAGTAGAGGCTTCAGAAGCTACATCTGATTGATGATACAATGTTCTCTGCTATAACGCTAACGCAGAAACACGGGAGTCAGGCGTTGTTTACTACAGCTGTTTCAGCAGAGTCAATGTGAAACGCCACCAGCTGCCCAGGGCTTAGTAGACTGCCGGTTACAAACATCAGATTTTCTTACAATTCCAGCCGTGAAAATCCAAAAACCTTTTTCATCTAAGGTTTAAATACACATTTACACATGCTGTTCAAACTAATTTTGCCTCTGGCCGATATCTGTAAATGAGTGAGTGAACCCACTACCAAGGATGAACTCTGCTAACTTTAAAAATCAGCTGCTCTAAATAAGCATGAAGGTCAGAGAGGAGCTCTAGGATGGACATGGATAAAGGAACTGTAATGTAGAGGTGAAGTAGGGCAGGGCCAACGTTAGCAGCTGTCATACGGTCCATTTGAAATGTTTGACTTTCATTTAGCTTGTTATGTGACAGGTCTCATGTCTCATGTTAGAGTTTTGTCATGAGAACATTGAGATACCTCACATGCTGATGGCATCTAAAAATTAACATTTTTGTTTCAAAATAAAGAATAATTTTAATCACAGTTGAAACTTACCATCCTAGAAAAACCTTGTCCAATCAATGTGCACGTCCTGTTCTCACTGATTGGATAGAAATCCTTCCATCAAACTGTGTGTGTGTCCGTGTGTGTGCGTGCACACAGGAGCGTGTAGTGAACTGGTATTGTGGTTTTGCACGGACGTAACCATCTTTACGCTGACAAAAATGTAACTAAGTAACTTTTACTTTGAGTACATTTTATTTACGATACTTTTTACTTTTACTTGAGTAAAAATTTAGGCAAATACTTTTCCTTGTACTTGAGTAAAAAATTATCAAAGTACTGGTACTCGTACTTAAGTAGGAAATTTTAGTACTCTTTCCACCTCTGATTAATACAAACATTTTGGGTTTAGACACACACTTTTGGACCTTCTTCTTCCTTGTATTTGGTAAACATCATGAGTTGAAGCCTTTTTTTAAACAGCATCATGTTTGGACATTGCCTCAAGTCATCACTCATTATGTTTGCAGTTTCACACCACACACGCACACTCACACACACACACACACACACACACACACACACACACACACACACACACACACACACACACACACACACAAAGCTTTTTATGTTGTTCGGACTCGAGCATGTTTAATGTTAACTCCGCTCTTAACTGGTACCTCCCCTCCCTTTTATGAAACAGTTTTAATATATTGTCTGGAAGTAGTTTATTGTTTACTTCATACATCAGCTGTGCTGTTTGAAATTGAACTATATCTGGAAATTTTAAGATTTGTGACTTTAAAAATGATGAGTTTGTATGATCTCTGTAACCAATGTTACGAATGATCCTTAGAGCCCTTTTTTTGTAACAGATAATGATGATAATGTATGGTGTCAGGTTTCCGCCAAAACCCGTGCAAGCGTAGCCAAAACCCGTGCACGCGTATTGTCCACACCGCGCGTGCGAACGGGACTCGCGCGTGGAGGTTAGAACCTCACGAGTGAAAATATACATGGCGAGAAGGTCATTTGTACACTGAGAGGGAGCAAACTGTGTCTGTGAGCGCACAAGGATGTGCGCAAGTGACAAACCTGCGTGCGCACGTTGGCCAACGAGCACACGGCAGAGGAAAACATGCGCGTGGCAGCCTTTCTGCGCGTGTGGCAGCCTTTCTGCACTCTCGGTGAGGCAGCCTCACTGCACGTGCGGCAGCCTTTCTGCTCGCTCGGTTTCTGATTCTGCTCGCTCGGCTGTTGGGAGTTTTGGCACTCTGGAGGCGTGGAAGAATTAAAGTGCCAGAAATTGAGCAGTTGAACTTTCAATTTGAGAGCAGAATTTCATATCAAGAGACCAACTTTTTAATTTCAGAATACGATTTTATATTATTGCTCTCAAAACTTGTAATGCTTGCGCTCAAAATGTCTGCTCTCTTTCAAATTCACTCTGTTCTCCTTCAAATCTTTGTTTCTGCGCTCAGATTTAACCTTGTTACACTGGTATTGTCTACTCACGTGACAACTTTTTCTCTGCACGGATCAAAACTCCTCCCACAAGTCTGTCCCCTGCTCTCACGGATCTTGTCTGCTCTCGCTCAAAACTTAGAAGTACAATCTCCTAGCAACCGCTCAGCCAATAGAAAGACTTGTGGGACTGGGCGGGAACAAACCTCTTTGGGGTGCGCTCGTTTTGACGCTCTGTGGATTTTCCTGTGTGGCTGCCGCACCTGCGCACTAACAGCCTGGCTAATACCCGCCCTGATCTGGAGCGGGAGTTTCACCTGCACAAGCAAAATGGACCAGAACCAACAAGACGCTCAAGTAAGTTATTTTTCAAGGCTACTAGCTGCAGTTTATTCCATAAAATTGTTTTGTTATGCTACTTTTTACGACTCCTCGCATTTAATATTGCAACAGGGGCACATAGCTAGGTGGATTAGCGTCCTACATGGAATAAAATGTCCGGTGTTTCATCCAGGAACTGGTATCGAGTTATGAGGTGCTAGATATCTGTCAGGGAAAGATCCAAAAATGTTTTCTAGTGCCGTGTTCCCCAGAGTTGGATAAATGAATGAAAAAGGATTGTTTCAACCAGCGCAGTAATTCTTATCTGCCAGCAGTCTGTCTGCTTTAGTTTAGAATAAGCCATGTAAATTAATGGGAGGTAGTAGCATTTTGTGTGCAAAACTGTAAAATTACTAAATTATGATACCAGTTATTCCTGTTGAGCTCAATAATCACGTTGACTGCAAATGAAAAGTAAGAAGTAACACATTTGCAGGAGCCAATTTAGACAGTAGACAAATTTTCACTTAGGGTGGAATATCCCTTTAAATCAAACTTCAAACATGCACGTGAACAATATACAGAATATTTGAATTACATTTCATGTTAATCATTATTGTTTACTTAACACTGATTGTTGGTCACTGATTTAAAAAAATGTCTTTAATAGGTTTCCTGTCCATTGTGTGATAAAGAATTTACTCAGGAGTCATGCCAGCTTTTGTGGTGAAGAGGAGGAAGAGGACAGGTGCATGTTTTTACCCATGCACGTTGTACACAACATGTTATGAGAGTTTAATCTTTTTTTTGTTTGTTTCCACATCTGAACAGCAACATACTGGATGTGGATGACTCTTCCAAGCACTTAAGCTGGTTTGAATTTTTACAAACATTTGTGTTTATGTGTAGGTTTTAAAATAAATAATAATAAACACAATGTTGTTGTCAATAGCTTATCAGACATCCTGAAGTTCCCACAAGAAAGAGTTGACAACACTAAAACCTTTAACATTAATGTGACAAGGGACGACCTTTACCAGAGAGGTCTGAAACAGCGGGCCAGACAGAAGCAGGCTTCCCCCAAAAACCAGCTAAGTGTTTCCTTTATTGGAGAACAAGGCATTGATGAAGGAGCACTATGCTGAGAGTTCCTAGCCGGTATGTATTCCTTGCTAATGTCAACATACCAACTTTGAATATAGTTGAAAATGGCAAACTGTCATTTCTTTATTTTTTTTTTCCAACAGAAATGATGCGAGGCCTTGACTTGAACTTATTTGAAGGAGTTTCATGCAAAGGCAAAAACCTCAAATATAGCATCTCTTACTACCAGGAAAACAGATACAGGTATGTACAGTATGATGCTGCTCTACAGTGTAACTTGGCTTGTTTTGTGTTCAGGATCTGTGAGGAGATCATTGCCACCAGCTTGGTTCAAGGAGGACCAGCACCAAATTTCTTTTCTACTTGCTCCTACCATTTCTTGCATCATGGACAAATAACAAATGAAGATGTGCCAGAGGTGACTGATACGGAAACCCAGAACCTGATTCAGGAGGTAAATTAAACAGAATAATTTATTTTCTGTAAATTGTACTAACAAGTGTTTCTGATTGAAGGTGGAACGTTGCGAAGAAGATGCCCTGACAGACCTTTCTGATGCCATTGTAGCATGTGGCTACACCGGTCCAATTAACAGCGATCACAAAAAGGCCATCATTGAGTAGGCTATGTTAATGTAGCATTAAACAAGTCATGCAATTTTTAAAAATGAGTTATTACAAGTTCATTATTCTTTTTACTAGGGCCATCAGTTTGCATTCAGTGATGAGACTCATACCGATGCTAAGTCAGCTTAGAGAAGGACTGGCCATCTAGGGTTTGGATGAGCTGTTGCCACAACACCACCAGGCACTTCAGCCCCTCTTTCTTCCTGGGAACCTTAAACAGGTAAGTACAAATTCTTTAGGCCTCTGCAAAAAAATATGTCCATTACAAAAACGTATAGGAAATGCAGAGAAGCTGAAGCTGTTTTTGTTCCATCAACAGTTCTTATCGATTCTTATAAAAATACTAAGAATCAAATCAATTCACAAGTACAAGAATCTGTTTGTTTAACATTGTTTGCCCCAATTTATTTTTTACAGCTATAATTTTTTTTACAGACAGAAATTTTAAGTTTTCTTTAAGGAAGCTATCAGGTGTATATTTTATTCTAATATGGCAATGAAGTTTTACATATTCTTTAGTGGTATACATCTTCATTTTCTTATATTAATTTAGCTCTGCAGGATAAGCAGAAGTAAAATTTGTATAACTGAAAAACTGTCCTGTATTTATTTGAGTTCTTAAGTAATCATAAGAATAGTCCATACCTATTTGATAGCTGCAGCCCTAACAGTTTTATCTTTTTAATTCACAGTATTTTTAAAAACGTCTTTTGTAGGTGGATGCAGACTTCGTGGTGGAGGCACTGGCTCCTCAGTACAGTGACAATGGATCAGTAAGACACAAAGGAGGTGGACATGATCAACTTTTTGCAGGACCTCTTGCAAAACCTGGAAGGAGGAGGTAGCCACAGAACCATGCAGGATTCACACTTTTACTGCTCATAATGCTTAGCTCTTTTTAAAATTGTTATGTTCAGTGCCTTGGGCTCCTGTAAAGGCAGTGGAAGGTGTTACATAAATAAAAATTGATTGATTGAGAAAAATTTGAAGTGTCAGAGAGACCATTGTGTTTCACCCAATCCCCCATCAAAAAAAAAATTATAAATATATTTGTTTTGAAACTGATTTAGCCATTACACCCTAATTAGACAATAAAGTAACTGGTTAATTACAGAGAGGTAATCAGTACCTCAATAATGTTAGTGACACACTGATTTTTTTTTCACCCTTCAGGAACAGATGACCAAGATGGGAGCCCATCAGATGGCTGTGGAGCAAAGCAGTTGTCATTGCAAGGATTTTTTTCAGTGGGTTTCAGGCAAGGCACATGCGCCACTAACAGACACAGAAAGAGAATTTTACAAGATAACTGTAAATTTTGATCACAACAGTACCACCCGGTATGGACCACACTTTGTGCTTTCCTACTGTTAATGCATGTGCTGTTGCTATCACCTTACCTACACGGCACGTTACTACATACACTGACTTTGAAAGTCAGCTTACTCAGGCAGTCTGTGATGGATTTGATTTTAGCGGACATTAAGTGAAAAGAAGATGGCCACTGTTCTGGGTTCAGGTTACTGTATAATGGTTCAAATTTAACTTTGAATCCAAAAAGACAAATTGTTTTGTTAAATAATGTAATGTTTTGGGGCTAGAAAGCGACATTGTTACATGAATCAATAACGTTAGGCCTATTGCCATTTCAAATACATGTTATGTATTTCTTTTGTAACATTCAAAAAAGCACTGGAACTGATCTCTTGATTTTTTAGTTCAAGTACACATTAATCTGACAAAGCAGCATTAACATCTTCTCTGCACAATAGATAAAGTTCTTTAGTGTTTGAATGCTCCCAATTGTGTGCCAGTAGCAACTGCAGTTCAGCATGCTGTTCCTCAGTGAGGGGACTGTCGAACTCCGGGACCACAACAGCACCGTCCACATCTGGGCTGTACTCTGCTGCAACATCCCAGTCGATGTCTGGCTCTTGGAAATCCTGACATTACAACAAGAGAACAATGATAATGTTTCTATATTGAGCTGCAATTTGTCAACAAATAAGCAAAATTTCCTAAATTTTAATAGAAACCAAATTATCACATTGTGTTTACAGGGGTGTGCAGGATTACTATATGCCAAAATTAGATAAAAAAAAACTTACAAATAGCAGGGACAAGAATAACAAAAATTCAAAATGGTTTTCATTTAGAACTTTTACTATTTTGCAGGGGTGTAATTGTCATTTACTTGCATCACCGTAATTAAGTACAGTTTGCAATTTAAAATTTTTAACCTTTAGTAGGTTTTAGGGCTGGTTGATGAATAAAAGCATATAAATTTTTAAAAAATCTAATCGATCGATCGATAATTATTTCAAAATTTTAAAACCGTAGAAGAGAATATATATTGAAGTGCATCCCTGGCCATTTTATGCTATTTCTTTAAGCGACAGTCTGTAGTTTTCTGCCACTAGGGGGCAGTACGTACCTAAATCATAACAAACAAGCTACATTTTTGTGTTCCGTGAGGAGCCTACCAATGAATAGCCGTAAAGGCCACAAAAAAAGCCCTGGGAGTGTTGAGCGCAATTTTTTAACGGGCTAACTACCTTGTCAGATCGTTCAACCTCCTGCAAAATGACAACAAGCACATCAGACTCCCTTTCATCAGTCGGCAGTAGAGAAATGCCATATTTCACATTCAGTATCTTTTAAAGCGGCGTTCAGTATGTTCATAGAGCTCCTCATTTAGCTTCATGTTTGTGTTTCAATCTTTATTGAAATAATTTTTTAACTTCCTGTAGAAAGCAAGGAGATCGTGACATAACAGTTTTTTATTTTTATATAACTTCATTAACAAACAAAGCTTACAGGCAGATGTAACTGCTGGTTGTTGGAACTGTGAGCTGCACAAAAACAGGCATAGTTGCTCCAATGACTGGATTCAAATTGGATTTTGGAGTTAGAAACCTACTCAATACGGCGGTGAAGCAGTTACTCTCCAGCAGCCAATGATGTCTATGGTACGGCTTATGTACAAAGAAACATGCTGTCTAAAGCCTGGTTCATGCTTCTCTGTCAGCTCCGCAAGGGACAGACACGCACGGATTGACGGAAGCGTTTTGCTCTCATACTTCTCCATCTCCTGGAGAGTGTTGCAAAGCAATTGCCCGGCAGGACAACAGAGGGTGTAGCGCTGTTCTGTGGTGGTGGCTGTCCTGTCATGTATTGGTCCAAGATAGTGTGTTTATATTGTATTTTTTGTGTATATAAGAGACTTTTAACATGGACATATTTGTCTCTCATTCTCCTCCACCTCTTCATGCGCTCGCCACCTCTAAACCCACGTTTCCTGTCATTTCCGTCCACAAATAAAACGCTTGCTGCGCATCTTTTCACTCCTCCAGTCACGGGGGAAGTAAACGTTCATAATTTTAGAGTTTTTTCGCGAGGTATTCTTCAAGCTTCTCCGTGTCTGCTGCTAGTTATCCTCGGCTCTCTTTATGTTTTTGAGGGCGCAATGGCAGCGGTGTAGACGACAGCTGCGTCCTGACCAATCACAAGCTTGCGTTGTCCGTCTCGACTGACGGCTGTTTAGAAAAGAGAGCTCAACTCCGTCCATCCTTGCAGAGCTCTCCGTCAGGCACGCAAGGACGTTGCGTGTCTCCGCACTGACGCAGACGGAGAAGCATGAATCAGGCTTAAGGCTACGTTCACACTGCAGGTCTTAAAAATCCATTCAGATTTTTTGAGTAAATTTAATTTTTTGTGTGGTTGTTCACATTATAACTGAAATACAACAGCAAACACTCTCCTGCGTTACCGTTAAAAGTGATCCGCATGTACAGAAGAGAACAAGAACTCACACACTAGGAGCTCTGTGGAGTCTGAACTGAGAGGTGGAGCTGTGATCCAAAGAGCTTCACTGACAGACTTCATCCACAATTCCAGGATCACACCTGTCAAGTCTCCTGTTTTGAGCTGGAAACTATTTTCAAAACTAAACTATTTTACTCCTTATTCCCACAGTCGTCCCATGTTAGTATTTTCCCTCACATAAGCCGCTTTCACATCTGGGTCGGCATGGACGTATTCGGGACCAAATGTTTTGTTCACATATGGCTCACATGTGTGTATTTCGTTCTGAGGAGACTTCTTTTTTCAGACTACTTCCCTCGGAGGTCCGACTGGTGCCGAGCAGACACTATGGACTGATTGGCAGCTGAAACTCACACCTACCGCCTCCGATTGGGGAGTTGGATCAAACACCGGGGGGTTTATAATGTGTGATTACTTTTCATCCTGGTTGCTGTTTAGCCCACATGAAGCACTGAGCTGCTGTCTCCCGCTCCGCAGCAGAGGAGGACAGCAGTGTGTGTGTGTAGCAGTGGTTATAAGGACACGTCTGCAGCGGAGGACACTACAGCGCTGAAGCAGTAAGGATTAGAGGAGAGCAGATTATTAGAGAAGCGCAGTGTGTGTTGGTGCAGCGGTTATTGTTTAGCAGAGGCGGACACCGCAGACTTCTACGCGTCTTTACCGCCGCCCACATGCTCGGGGATTTCCGCATTCCTGAGAAGTCCTGGGAATCACATGTGAACAAGAAACCACCCGTTCTATTCCGAACTCACGCGGCTGAGCCCCGACAATAGCAAAACATCAAAAACCGGAACCAGAAAAACTTTTAGCGCTGAACTCACCTTCAAAATTAAATGTTAACCCTACCGTTTACAGTTGAAACCATTACAACATGTTTGAGGTAATTTGGCCACTCCGGCTCTCTGTAGTGGTTTCCCAATTACACGAGGGAGGGAGGGGTAAACAGAACTCCGTTGGTAACCACGGTGAACAGGCTTGATGAAAAAGGAACGAATATCCCCAAATAATTAAAAACCATTAAGTCAAATGCAAAGTTTAGGGCAGAACATTGACCCAGAGGTTTTCTGATTGAGCAGATTTGTGAGAATACATGAAATGACCGCTTAGAGACGGAGCAAGCTAGTTGCTAGCTTATGTGGCTTGACTAGTTATATCAATACAAAGTCATCTTGTTTCTCGTTTTAAATTATATTGATAATTTTAAAATATCAATATATTGCCCAGCCCTAGCTGTAGCCTATACTACACTGCTTACATTATTTCAGAATTTAATTTCACTATGTAAAAAAAAATACAGCCAATTGTAGAAAGCCTCTTTCTAAGATGAATAACAAAGCATCATTGGAATAATTTAATTTCTAACCACTGAATAGACCAATACAGATGTCTATTATTGACATTTCTACACTTAACTTACCTTGACATTTCTTGATGAACTGTAGACCGAGGGATAGTCTGTTGAGGTGTTGTCGCTGGTGTTGTGCGCTGTGGCACAGTTGGTGTTTGTTGCGGGCCCTCTGCTTGTAGATAAGCATTCGGTAAATCCATAAGGTTTCTCGTAACTTCTCGGATGGAACCAGTCTAAAAAAAAAATAAAACAAAAAACACAGAAAAAGTTGTATTTGGTAATACAGCAAATGGGAAACACCTACAAATTGAAAAAAATTGTAATTGGCTTGCACATTTATTGAAATTTATCAAGTCCAAGGCCTACAAAGCACTTTACACAACAGTCACACCCTTTTCACATGCTTATGGTGGTGATAAGCCAGATAGTAGCTACAGCTGCCCTGGGGCACACTGACAGAGACGGGCCTGCTGAACACTGGCACCACCGGTCCCTCCAACCACCAACAGCAGGCAAAGTTGGCTAAGTGTCTTGCCCAAGGACACAACAGCAGCACTCTCTGGTTGGAGCTGGGATGGAATCTGCTGTTTATCTGGCCCTGACCCACGCCTGTTCCCTGACCATGCTCCAACCTGCTTCCCTGGATTACCATGAGAATTTCAGGACTAAACTTTTAATAAAGCTTTTACACATTTTCTTATTTTTTGGTGTCATTACAGGTCCTCCACCTCAGCCATTACATTCATTTTCCTCTACATATTATTTGGTGTAACATGCAACAGTGAATTGTGCTGCATCATGGTACCACAGACTGTGTAATACAACATTTCGCGCATTTCACAGAAAACAAATGTTAGTTCGCTTACACCAGAAATACAACCTTACTCATTGCTGAGACTTACAAACAGAAACTGTTTTGTTTTGTTCAGTATTAGTAAGTTAGGATCATTATGTTTAAAGTCCAGCAGCTAGGTTCGACAGGATTACAAAAAGAAATAATGTGAGAGCAAAATGAAATGGCAGGAGGCAGGAATTGAGCAAAAATAGGAATTGTTATATTGTTGGGGAAATGACTACTGGATTACACTCACTTAGCATAGCATTAATATTTTCAGAAACCTACCAACAGATTGAAAGCTAGCTGATGCGCCAGTCAAGGCAAGTGCTGTGTCAAAATGTGTTTCCCTATCAAAAACGGTTTTCTCCTACGGCTTTGGTCAAAATTTTCCATCGTTCAATTATAACGACTTTTACTTTTTAATAACATTCTCTTACTTTGATGACCCATTTTGTTCATTACAGTGCGAGAAAAACATTGTGATGAAACATTGTGGTATATTTATGTCGATAGATGAAACACATTTTGATAGTTAGCAGTTAGACGAGGAAACAATGTTCATGGAGTAAACGCTAACGAATAACTGTAATGTCCAAAGAGCTAACCATTAAAAACGAAGGTGGGAATACTAAACAAAAAACATCTACACTAGGTCCAGAGCTAGCAATGGGAACGAGTGATATGTTAGGGTAAAACTCAAATCTGGTGAGGCCATTTTATAAAAGTTGTAGCTATCGTGAATAACCTAACCCACCTAGCTGTGCCCCTGTTGCAATAGTAAATGTGAGGAGTCGTAAAAAGTAGCATAACAAAACAATTTTATGGGATAAACTGCAGCTAGTAGCCTTGAAAAATAACGTACTTGAGCGTCTTGTTGGTTCTGGTCCATTTTGCTGGTGCAGGTAAAACTCCCGCTCCAGATCAGGGCGGGTATCAGCCAGGCTGTTAGTGCGCAGGTGCGGCAGCCACACAGGACAATCCACAGAGCGTCAAAACGAGCGCACCCCAAAGAGGTTTGTTCCCGCCCAGTCCCACAAGTCTTTCTATTGGCTGAGCGGTTGCTAGGAGATTGTACTTCTAAGTTTTGAGCGAGAGCAGACAAGATCCGTGAGAGCAGGGGACAGACTTGTGGGAGGAGTTTTGATCCGTGCAGAGAAAAAGTTGTCACGTGAGTAGACAATACCAGTGTAACAAGGTTAAATCTGAGCGCAGAAACAAAGATTTGAAGGAGAACAGAGTGAATTTGAAAGAGAGCAGACATTTTGAGCGCAAGCATTACAAGTTTTGAGAATAATATAAAATCGTATTCTGAAATTAAAAAGTTGGTCTCTTGATATGAAATTCTGCTCTCAAATTGAAAGTTCAACTGCTCAATTTCTGGCACTTTAATTCTTCCACGCCTCCAGAGTGCCAAAACTCCCAACAGCCAAGCGAGCAGAATCAGAAACCGAGCGAGCAGAAAGGCTGCCGCACGTGCAGTGAGGCTGCCGCACCGAGAGTGCAGAAAAGCTGCCACACGCGCAGAAAGGCTGCCGCGCGCATGTTTTCCTCTGCCGTGTGATCGTTGGCCAACGCGCGCATGCAGGTTTGTCACTTGCGCACATCCTTGTGCGCTCACAGACACAGTTTGCTCCCTCTCAGTGTACAAATGACCTCCTCGCCATGTATATTTTCACTCGTGAGGTTCTAACCTCCACGCGCGAGTCCCGTTCGCACGCGCGATGTGGACAATACGCATGCACGGGTTTCGGCTACGCTTGCACGGGTTTTGGCGGAAACCTGACGCCATAATAATGCACATTTAGAGGTGTTTCCCCAACCCTCTGTACAGTCATTTAAATATGTGGAAATAAGTGAACAGTATAGGATATGGAGTGACTTTTGGTCCAGAATGTGTTTGACTTTATTTAATATTGAGATGCTTCTTGAGATTTTATTGCTTATATGTTTAATGTGAGCTTTCCAGCTGATTCTAATGTCTATTATCACACCGAGAAATCTGATCTCCTTCACTCTTTCAATTCTCACACCGTCAATTTGGATTTGTTCTTGTAAATTTAGGCTGCTGTTCACAAGCAACATGATTTTAGTTTTATTCAAGTTTAGTGATCATTTATTCCATTCAAACCATTTTTTTTATTTTTTGTAGTTTTGATTTGAGCGTATGTAGGATTTCCTTGCAATTATCCCCAGAACAGAAAATATTTGTATCATCTGCAAATAAGATTAACTTTAATGATTGTAACACCTTGCAGATGTCATTAATATAAAGAATGAACCGTTTTGGACCAAGCACTGACCCCTGGGGAACACCACAAACAAGGTCCAAACATGATGAGTTGACTCCATCCAACTTCACAAACTGCTTCCTGTCGGTCAAATAATTCCTGATCCAGTCTAGTGCCACTCCCCTGATTCCACAGCGTTCCAGTTTATTTAGTAGGATATTATGATTGATTGTGTTGAATGCTTTTTTTAGATCAATTAATGCTCCTACTGCACACTTTTTCTGATCTATAGCATTTGTAATGTCCTCTAGTGTTTCAATTAGTGCCAGTGATGTTGAACAATTAGCTCTAAATCCATATTGACTGTTAGTAAGTAGTTTATGTTTTTCTAAACATTTATCTAGGCGGTAAGTGAACAGTTTTTCTAGTATCTTGGCAAATTGAGGAAGTAAGGAAACTGGGTCTGTAGTTTGTGAAGTGCTGTTTATCCCCACTTTTATACAGTGGTGCAACTTTCGCTATTTTCATTAAGTTAGGAAATTTACCGGTCTGGAATGATAAGTTGCTGACGTAAGCTAGTGGTTTAGATATTCCTTCAATCACTCTTTTAACAGTGATCATATCTAAATCATGACAGTCTGTGGATGTTTTATGTCTACATTTATTAATAATATCAACGACGTCTTGTTCCTCTACTGCTGTGATGAGCATGGACTTAGGGTTCCTCTCTATCAGATTATTGGTCCAATTTTCAGAGGTTTTTATATATTTTATATTTATTTTCTGATGCTTTTGTTCTTAGTTTTATAAATTCCATGTGCAGGGTATTTTTCTTTTTACATGAATTTTTTGAACTCTTTGTCATCCATGGCTGATCTGTTTGTTTTTGTTTTGTACTAAATTGAATTACTGGACAGTTTTTGTCATACACGGACCTGAATGTTTGTAAAAATTACTCATATGCCTTGCCAATGTCCCTTTCTTAGTATACCTCTTCCCAGCTCTGAAGCACTAGATCATTTTTAATGCATTTATGTTTTACTCCGCTTGGTTTTCTGATTGCTAGCTGAATGATTTCTCTTATGAATTCTGTCATACATAGTAAAAACTGGTAGGTGGTCACTGACATCATTAATCAGCAGTCCACTAGAAGTGTTGTTTTCCAAATCGTTAGTAAAAATTTGTCTATTAAAGTGGCATTATGGGATGTAATTCTGCTTGGTCTAGTGATTCTTGGATATAAACCTAGGCTGTACATTATATTGGTAAATGTGTCTGTAAGTTTATGTTTACTAGGATTGAACAGGTCGATGTTAAAAAGAACTTTCTGATTGGTTCTTGAATATGTTCCTTCAATCCACTTATTGAATTGCTGAATGTCAGATCCTGGTGCTCTGTAGATACAACTGATTAAAATGTTTTTTTCTTGTTTTCTTTACAAATTTCTATTTGTTAGACATTCCAATAAGTTGTCAATTGCAGTTGTCATATTTTCTACCACATGGTAATTTAAAGTTTGGTCCACATATACAGCAACTCCCCCTCCAGTCTTATTCTTTCTGTTAACAGAGTTAACTTCATATCCCTCTAGGTCAAAGTTCATTCCCTTCTCTTCCGTGATCCATAATAATAATAACCATGCATTGAACTTATATAGCGCTTTTCTAGACACCCAAAGACGCCTTCACACACTCTCACATTCACACACTGCTAGTGATGGTAAGCTACTTGTAGCCACAGCCGCCCTGGGGAGGTCTGACAGAGGCGAGGCTGCCCTTTGGCGCCGTCGGCCCCTCTGACCACCACTAACACAGGCAAGTTGGGTGGAGTGTCTTGCCCAAGGACACAACAGCAGGATACCCCTGGCGGGAGCTGGAATCGAACCCATGACCCTCCGATCATGAGGCAACCCGCTCTACCACCTGAGCTACTGCTGCCCTATCCATGTCTCAGATACTGCAATAATTTTGAAGGGATTAGAAGTGATCTAAATAATCCTTAATGTTCTGAAAATTTGCATATACACTTCTATTAAAATGGATTATTGATGATTTATTGTCCATGTTGATGGTGTTGAACTTTTCATCACTGTAGTAGTAGCAGCAGCTGTTGTTGATGCTGGAGAAGAAGTTATTGTCTGGGTCTATGTCCTGCTTCTGGTCCAACACGTTATGGGCTGTATACTTGAATGTTGCAGGTCACCGTGAGCAGAAAGTAGCTGAGTGATGCTGTCAGATGATGTAGATGAATTAGTTGTGTCGGTCTGGTCCATGTGGAGTGTTGTGTGTCCATACCTTCAACGTCAGTACTTCTCTAGCTCCTCCAGAGATCTGATGAGCAGCACTTTAGCTTGCTCAGGAGATCCGTTGAGTTTGATGAATATTTTAAAATTTGTGGTCCATGTGTTTTGAATTTTTCCTTGTTTCCTCAAAAATCTGGCTTTCCTGGCAATGTCGGCGTTTTGTTTGGTCAGATGTTTGTTGATGTAGACGTTTGTTCCAGTGGCGGCGCCAGGGGGCGCTAGGGGGTGCTATAGCTACCCCTGGATTGGTCATGCACCCCCATAGCACCCCCAAGTGAATATTAGATTTTTTTTATTTTACAATTTAATTTTAATTTACCGTGTGGATGTGATAATATTTAACATACAAAACAAAAATAATCAGTAAATGATCATATAGATAGTAAAAACTTAAACCAAAACAGGAAACTGATGTTAACATTGACCTCATTTTCCACCTGCGAACGAGTGAAAGGTAGAGCTAGTGGTAAAATGGATCGGTTTTTGTTGCCCACATTTCCACAGGTTCCGTCAAGAACGAATGAATGTTTGGAAGTGATCTCAGACCCACATAAACCTACGGATCTGGATGAAGAGAGTCAACCCTCAACCGCCGCAGCAGTCGAGGATTTTGCCGCTGGAAATGCTAACGTTAGCTAACCTTGCAACACTATAGATGGTTTTCTGTGTGGCTGTATGTGTTTATGATTTCATGGAAAAGTCAGCAATTGCTCACATGTTTATGATGTATATTAATGATTGTTTCAGGTGTTGTTGAGGTGTTGAGCACGCATGTGTATCTGCTAGTGTTTTAGAGAACAATAGGTACGCATGACCACTTCCCTCATAGCACCCTCAATAAAAAGACTAGCTCCTTCATAGCACCTGCAGAAAAACATTTCTGGAGCTGCCACTGGTTTGTTCCTTTCAGCTTCCTCCATTGTTTAATCAGCTCCGTTTTGTGCTTTCTGTTGACGAATCTCAATATGATGGCAGATTGATTTCCTTCGTTTTTCCGGGCAAGAGGATGACAGACCTCGATATTATTACCGTCCACCAGGATACCTTTGGATTTGAGAAAGGAGACAACCTGTTCTTCCACGGAGCTGGCGGACTCCGTGCCAGCATCCTCCCCCCGTCAGCGGTCACCGCCTGAGCTGACCGGGGTTTGACGTGAAGCCCGATGATGATCACATCGTTGATCCTGGTGTACTGCTCCAGGTCAGCTACCCTGCTCTCCAGGAGCGCCAGATGCCGATCTTTTTTAGCGTTTTTGATGCGGAGAGCTTTAACCTCCTCTACCAGGTTCCGGATGGCCTTCTGTTGCAGTTTGACACCTGTCATCTACTCCGACAAAAAGTCCAGCGACTTCTTAATATCATCCCCTTCCTCGGCTGTCAGGGCTTTTTTTTGGGTTCATTATAAGAACGTATTTTCACGTTAGCTTATTCTCTGAACAAACCTGATTATTTCCTTTCTGTCACGCAGGTTGAAGTGAGCTGACAGGACACTGGAAAACAATCAGCGGGTTCTTTGGTTCTTTTGCACTTCGGCAGCCAGTTATCTATTTTTTCTACTGTTAGTGGTTATTTTTAAGTAACCATTAACCCAATAGAACTGCAGTACTTCTTTACTGTTTGTTCTTTGTATAACTAGATTTTTACCTGAATTATTTGGTAGAGAAACACCCTCAAAAGTTTTTTCAAACACTGTATCGATGTGTTGTTCTAAACTGAGCTGGACTTCTTCCTCTGCTCGGGTCTTGATCCTGGAACCACATTCTCCACAGGGGCGTGTCTAGAAAATTAGTTTGGGGTGGCCAGGTAGGGGCACAAATTAGAACAAGGGCTCACATCCCAGCCTGGGGTCTCTTTGAGGAACTTGCATGTTCTCCCTGTGCATGCGTGGCTTCTCTCCGGGTTCTCCGGGTTCCTCCCACAGTCCGAAAACATGGCTGTCAGGTTGGTGTGTGTGCTTGATCGTTTGTCCTGTGTCTGTGTCGCCCTGCGGTGGACTGGAAACCTGTCCAGGGTGTACACCGCCTGCATGCCCAGACTGCTAGAGATAGGCAGGAGGTTCAAACAACCAGCTGGACCCCCCCCCCCCCCCCCCAAGGGTGAATTTCAAAGTAAAAGCCTGGCCCTGAGGTGTTTCATGGATTCAACTCAAACGTTTACAGGCCGTTTCACTTCTTGATGATTGTGAGTGAGTCGCCAATGACACAGAGAGGAAAGTGGTGTGAAAATAAACAACGAGGTGTTTTTAGCAGAATTTATTACTTTTGATCTCCTTTAGAGAAATAAGTGACTGAAGCAGGAAGTTTAATCTGCATTTGGCTTCCGGGTAAAAATGGGTTTATGACGAGGGGCGACGGTGGCACAGGAGTTAAGTGCTTGCCCCGTAATCGGAAGGTTGCAGGTTCGAGCCCCGCTCGGTCTGTCGCTGTCCTTGGGCAAGACACTTAACCCACCTTGCCTGCTGGTGGTGGTCGGAGGGACCGGTGGCACCAGTGCTCGGCAGCCTTGCCTCTGTCAGTGCGCCCCAGGGCAGCTGTGGCTACATCATAGCTCATCACCATCAGTGTGTGAATGTGTGTGTGAATGGGTGAATGACTGATTGTGTTGTAAAGTGCCTTGGGGGGTTCCAGGACTCTAGAAGGCGCTATATCAAACACAGGTCATTTACCATTTATGACTGTGTGTCTGCACCACCTCCATCATCTGAACACACTTTTATATTAAAACTTCTTCTGTTTCATCTGTTCCACAAACTTTGGGTTTTTTCTTCTAATTTAAACAAAAAGATTCAAGTTTCCTGGAGATTTTATCCATCGATTCTCTAAACAAGGAGATTGTTCTGTTTAACAGTCTATCTGAAACTTCAGGGTTTCAGCTTCGATGAGAGAAAAGTATTTTTTTGCCTCAGTTCTTCATCTACGTCAGTCACAAACCAAATGTTATTACACATACCGTAAATCCTCTAATACAGGCCCGGGCCTGTATTTGACTCAAGCTCATCAAGCTCCAAGCCTTTATTGGAAGGAGGGCCAGTATTAGAGGCAGGCCTCTATTTCTATTTGAGCAAAATGAATGGTTCGCTGGAGTTTTTGACAATTAAAAGTGCGCCAACATTTTCAAAGTTAAACACATTTCTTTTAACAACGGTAGTTCCTGCTTCAGCCCTCTCCCCCCTCCCCCTGCGCAGCGGCCGCAAACTCACTGATGCGCCTGCAGCCTCTCGGAGTTCCTGCTGCTCTAAACATTAAAATAATTATTTCATTTTCTGTTCCTCACTTCTGATGACCTTCAATGGTGTCTGTTTGTTGCAACAGCAGGTACAAAAACTAACTTGTTTTTATTTGACTATTTTTCTGTCCTGTCTGTTTATTATCTTCCTGCATCTCCTCTCAATCCTAAAGAGAAACTGCTACCTGGGTTCATATATATTCACCTCATGAGTTACCTTTGAACTGCAGTTCTAAAAGATCTACCGACCGCAAAAACAGCGGAGCGCTTGCTGTTTGGCGGCCGTATCAGTGATCAGTGCGTCGGAGGACAAGGTGATGCGCGCAGCGTCCCGCTCCACAGCATGCAGCGAAACACATCAGGCGCAAATAAAAGACAGAAAACATTAAAGGAAATGAACTGACATGAACGATCGCGTGTTAAATTAGTTTTTGAGGTGGCGACACCTGATTGTTACTGTGGCCGTGCTCAGGAGGCAGATCTACCGACCGCGAAAACAGCTGAGCGCTCCCTGCTGTGATCTGTGCGTCGGAGGACAAGTTGATGCGCCCCGCTCCACAGCAGCGATACACATCAGGCGCAGATAAAAGACAGAAAACATTAAAGGAAATTAACCGACATGAACGATCGCGTGTCAGTACCTACGGTCTGGCACTTGAGTTTTACCCCCAAAAAGAGAATGTGATCATACGATAATTCAATAGGGAGCGTGGTTTCACAGACGCGGAAGTGATAGCGTCGGTGCTCTAGGAAACCCCCGAGCGTTCGAGCGTCAACGAAGTGACACGGAAATGCCGGGCTTTCCAGAAGTAAGTAAGATAACTTACTATGAGCTGATAGTTCGTTGGATTGATCGGTAGTTTGGAAACTCTGATCATGAATCTGAAGAAACGATGACTGAGTGGTGAGCTGGAAAGGCGACTTCCGTTTATAGCCGCGGTTTGTGACGTAGGTGCGACGTGAAGGGAATCCCCGCGAGGGGCATGCTGGGAGTCCCTACTTCGCGGATTTTCACCTATCGCGGCCAGGTCTGGAACGCATCTACCGCGGAGGGATTGCTGTAGTTCATACACCCCCTACTGCTGCTCCCCAGAGTGTTCTGCAGCATAATCAGCATGTTCTCTTTGAACTTGATAGTGTAATGACCTGGCTGGGGTTGTAAGCCAGGTGCATTCTGGGTATTGTGTTATATGTGTTTCCTATCGTTCTGCTAGTTCCTATGTGCTGATTTGTGTGTTGTGTGAGTGTTATGTAAGCCACAGGGAAGGTGATGTGTGTTCTGTGGAGCGGGTTGAACTAGCATGGTTAACTGACACCGTGACTCTGTGTGGTAGGAGCGTGATAGAGGATCGTGTCTGTAGCGTTACAAAGCGT
>NC_091750.1:73482261-73602261 GCF_043380555.1 Nothobranchius furzeri | reverse complement strand
GACAAGCAGCAAAGGAGGCTTGGAGGCGTGCATCAGCAACCCTTTAACCATTCTCAGCGTGACCCGAACACGAAAAAGAGCACGGAGCTCAGGAACGGAGTCAAGCTCGGCGGAAGAAGGCACATGAGTTGTAGGATCTGGAAGGTACAGGATCATACTGCTTATAGCAGGGTCCTGGGACTGAAGACTGACAAGATCGTTACCAGAAAAGACAGGTTGAACGGACACCACACCCTCGGATGGTTTGGAGGTGGACGCGTTAGTGGCCTGAGCTCGAGTCACGACACACACACGGTGGGTCAGACTGAGAAGACACATCCTCAGGAAGTAAAAAGGGGTTGAAGGCCCATGGAGTATCACATCGGCCGTGCCTTGTTTGGCAAGAGAGTCTGCAAGGTCGTTCAGATCCTTATCAGTTCCGGGTGCACGAGAATGTCCTTTGACTTTACGCCAATAAATGTGCATGTCATGTGACATCACATGGGCGTCACATGCCATGAAGAGGTCCTGATGTTTAACGGGCTTCCGGTTAGAGGTTTGGAACCCATTACTCTTCCAAGAAGGTAGATGACAAATTAAACTGAAACGCGCATAGTCTGAGTCAGTGCAAATCACCAGCTCACGGACACCACGGTCCACAGCAAGTTGTAGTACTATCAAGATCCCAGCCACTTCTGCAAACTGTGAGGTCTTAGGACCCAACCAGTAACATCAGGAGTCCTTCTGGTCAGCGTTCAACCAGATGAAACCCACGCCTGCCCTAGGCACAGCACCGTGTCGAAAAGAACTGCCATCGACATACATGGTCGACAAGTCCACACAGAGAGACTGGTCGAATTAGTGGTGGTTGGGGTTTATAAGAGTCTGAGGAGGGCTAGCTGGCGGGACTGACGTGACAGAGTCGTCCGAGCAGTGTTGACACGCAGCCAAACCCATGCCAAGATGGCTACGGCGGTTCTGGGTGGTTTTTTTTTTACGTGTCCTGTCTGGCTGTGAAGCAAACAGAATTGATGTCTGAATGCTGGTAAAAAGCCTTGCAGATTTACTCTCAGGTGGAGCATCAAAGCTTCTGCTTTTAATGTCACGCCTGATACTTAAAACTTTATTGTTATTGTTTTTGAATGCTTTGTAATTCCGACCAGACACGGAGTCAGAGGTGAAAGAGAAAGGAAAAGAAAAGGGGGGGAGAGAGGGGGGAAGGGGGTGGGGGTGGGGGTTCCACAAAAATAAACAATAATGAACAAGAGTCTGCTTCTAGACCTGCAGAAAGAGACAAGAAAAAAAAGCAAAAAAACAAAACAAAAAAGGGACACAACAACAATACAACAAGATCAAGCTATCACTGTGTCAACTTGATGAAGAAATATATAATCAACATAGTTTAACTGAACAATCACATGATAATAAATCACAGTGCATTAAGTGCCCACCATAGTCTTGACCTGTGTTGAACATACCCAAGCCCATACTTTTGAGAGCACCATGTGAGCACCTGTGTGTACACGCGCTTGTTTATGTAAGGTTTCTCTAGAGGAGCGTCCAATAGAGAGTGTGAGGGACCACAGATCTGCCCCAAAGATGTGTAGGAGACGGGGGGAGCTCCAAGTCCCAGAGATCCAGGCGCTGCCCCAGAAAACAGGAACCCCAAGGAGACTGCAACCAGAAAGGCCCCCGCCCCCTTAGAGAGGCACAGAGGATCGCCCCGGGGGGCCACAACCAGCAGCCGGCAGAGTCCCAGGAAATATCAGCGGCAAGCCCACTGGCCCGCCCGCAGCCTCCCACCCCCTAGCCGGCCGAGCCCGGGACCCAGTGACCCGGGACCCAGGAGCGACCACCCCCGCCAGGGACCCAGCAGAGCCCAGGGACCCAGACCCCACCAGGCAGCCACCGGGATAGATCAGGCAGACGCCAAAACTCTTAAACCCCCTGACTCCTTAAGAATCCATCCGTCTTAGACGCAACAAGCCTTCCTGCCTGTAGTGACCTGGAGGCAACTCGAGACCAGTCTGGTTGTACTGCGGTTAATCTATGGACTCCGGTGCCTTGAGGTCCACACGGCTTCCTGACATTCCGGATCTGAACGGGGTCTCCAATCAGAGTCCATAGATGCAACAGCTTGCGTCTGATGTTGTTCTATAAATAATCAACTCTCTAGTTTACAGCAGACAACAAATTATTATTACAAAGGTTCTGATAAACATCTACTTCACATTCCATCACCACACATACACTCCATCACATATTATTCATAGTTTGTCATGTATTATACCGTAAATCCTCTAATACAGGCCCGGGCCTGTATTTGACTCAAGCCCATCAAGCTCCAGGCCTTTATTGGAAGGAGGGCCAGTATTAGAGGCCTAGAAATAGGCCAGGATTCTCTGGAGGTTTCTTCCTGTTAAAAGGGAGTTTTCCTCTCCACTGTCACTGCATGCTTGCTTAGTATGAGGATTGCTGTATAGTCACTGACACTAGTCAGTGACTTGATGCAATTTGCTGGGTTCCTTATATAGGACACATTATTTCTGATTGGCTTAATGAACTGTGAATTGGAATGTTTATTATGTGAAGTGCCTTGAGACGACTCTTGTCATGATTTGGCGCTATATAAATAAACTTGAATTGAATTGAATTGAATTGTATATGAGCAAAATGAACTAATGGTTCGCTGGAGTTTTTGACAATTAAAATTGCGCCCACATTTTCTAAGTTAAACACATTTCTTTTAACAACGGTAGTTTCTGCTTCAGTCCTCTCCTCCCTCCCCCTGCGCAGCGCCGCAAACTCACTGATGCGCCTGCAGCCTCTCAGAATTCCTGCTGCTCTAAACATTAAAATAATTATTTCATTTTCTGTTCCTCACTTCTGATTACTTTCAATGGTGTCTGTTTGTTGCAACCAGCAGGTACAAAAACTAACTTGTTTTAATTTGACTATTTTTCTGTCCTGCCTGTTTATTATCTTCCTGCATCTCCTCTCAATCCTAAAGAAAAACTGCTACCTGGGTTCATATATATTCACCTTATGAGTTACCTTTGAACTGCAGTTCTAAAAGATCTACCGACCGCAAAAACAGCGGAGTGCTCGCTGCTTGCCGGCCGCATTAGTGATCGGTGCGTCACCGGATGACAAGTTGATGCGCCCCCTCCACAGCGAAACGCATCAGGCGCAAATAAAAGACAGAAAACATCAAAGAAAATGAACCGACATGAACAATCGCGTGTTAAATAATTTGGCAACACCTGATTGTTACTGTGGCCGTGCTCAGGAGGCAGATCTACCGACCGCAAAAACAGCGGAGTGCTCCCTGCTTGGCGGACGCATCAGTGATCAGTGCGTCGGAGGACAAGTTGATGCGCCCCGTTCTATAGCGAAATGCATCAGGTGCAAATAAAAGACAGAAAACGTTAAAGGAAATGAACTGACATGAACGATTGCCCCCGTACTTGCTTGTTACCACATTCCACCCGGCCACAATAAGAGACCGGCCATTATTCACCTCCGCCAACTCCGATACCGGCCAAAATTGGACACCCGGCCTTTAATTGAATACCGGCCTGCATGAGAGGATACGGTATATATATAAGTTGAAGTTGAGAATAAAGTAACTGTACAACAAAATACACAGTATGTAAATGTATAAGAATGTATGAAGAAATAAAAATATCTACAAAACAGCGGCCGAACAAGTATTAAATGGAAAAACATATATATATATATATATATATATATATATATATATATATATATATATATATATATAAAACCCTCTGTAGAGCTCGTCTGTCCTGCATGGTGCTGTTCCCGAACCAGGTTATGATGTTCCCCGTCAGGATGAGTGTGGAGGGAGTTATGGTATTAAATGCAGAGCTGTAGTCGATGAAGAGCATTTTAACATAATTCCCCCTTCTAGTGTCCAAGTGAGTGAGTGATGTGTGGAGGAGATGACAGATGGCATCGTCTGTAGAACGATTTGGACGGTAAGCGAACTGTAGTGGGTCCAGGGTGTCTGGTAATGAAGAAATGATGAAGTCTCTGACCAGGCGTTCGAAGCACTTCATCACTACTGAGGATATAGTCATTGAGAGAAGCAGGGTTGGGTTTCTTCGGGACAGGAACAATGATGGACTCCTTGAAACATGTTGGGATCACCGACTGAGATAAAGAGATGTTGAATATCTCAGTGAACACAGGTGCTAGCTGGTATGCGCAGTCTCTGAGGATACGACCTGGGATGCCGTCTGATCCTGCTGCTTTCCTGGTGTTCACTCTCTTGAAGGCTCTCCTCACGTCATGCTCTGAGATGACGAGCATGTTTCCAGTGCTGGCAGTATCTTCCTGTCTGCAGCCGTTAGCGCCACTAGCGCTAGCGTCGTTGGAGTCCTTAGCTGCAGCCTCGAAGCGAGCATAGAAAGTGTTCAGCTCGTCTGCCAGAGTTGCGTCCGAGTTCATCATACTGGTTGTTGGTGCTTTATAATCCGTTATTGTCCTCAGTCCCCGCCACAGGCTCCTAGAGTCACTGTGTTGGAGTTGTGACTCTAGCTTCCTCCCGTAGCGCTGCTTCGCCTCTTTTACCGCCTTCCGCACGTGATATGACGCGGCTTTGAACGGGTTCATGTCCCCCGTCGCGAGTCCCGTGTTATAGGCAGCGGTGCGGGATCTCAGAGCTTTGCGGATGGTTTTATCCACCCACGGCTTCTGGTTGGGAAACGTAGTGATAGTCCTTGTCTCCACGTATCATCCGCTAGTTTCCCGATGAATCCCACAACCGCTTCCATAAACACGTTAACGTCATCGGAACTGTTTCTGAGCATGTCCCAGTCTGCGTCGTCGAGTGCATCCTGTAATGCAGCCACCGATTGGTCCGTCCAGCGCGCAACCTTCCTCTGAACCGGAACTTCCTGTTTCAGCCTTTGTTTGTATTTTGGCATGAGGAAGATGGTGGCATGATCGGATTTGCCAAATGGAGGGCGAGATTGTGCCTTGTAGCCGTCTTTGACCACAGTGTAGCAGTGGTCCAGTGTCCTTTCACCTCTGGTGGGACAGGTGATATGTTGATAAAAGTTCGGTGCTGCGCGTTTGAGGTTGGCACAGTTGAAGTCCCCCGTCACAATAAGCGCGGCATCCCGGTGTTGTATCTGGTGCTGGGTGAGAGCCTCATGCAGCTCGCATAAGGCAGAGTCCGTGTCCGCTTGTGGTGGTATATAAACGGCACTTATAATGACCGATGTAAACTCCTGAGGTAGATAAAAAGGACGACACATGATGGACAGTAGTTCCAGATTTGGTGTGCAGGAGCGTGTCAAAGGAACAACGTTCGCACTGTTGCACCAATTGTTGTTCACCATTAAACACACGCCGCCTCCCCTTGACTTCCCCGAGTCCCGTGTCCTGTCCATGCGGTGAACCAAGAAGAACTCGGCCGGCTGGATGGCGTAGTCCGGCACCGCCGGGGTCAGCCATGTCTCAGTGAAGCAGAGGAGATTGCAGTCCCGAATGCCTCTCTGGAACTTTATCCTGGCCCTGAGGTGTGACTGGACGTTGGCGAGCAGGATGCTAGGCAGAGGTGTGCGGTGTGCATGGGCTCTCAGCCTGTTCCTAACGCCGGCACGTTTCCCTCGAGGCCGCCGCTTCACGTTGCGTCTGTTGTTCTCCCTCAAGATCTCACTCGGCCAGCTCAGATCCAGAGTTGAAAACCCCGAACTGTGAGTACATTGTACACCAATAGAAACAAGAGAGGCACTGTCATACCTAACGTACCCAATGGTGATTAATTTAACGATTTAAGAACGCAAAAACAAACTTTGAAAAAACCAAAACAAACGAAGAGGTGGTCGGAGCAATCGTGACGGCAGCCGACCTCACGGCGCCATCTTGGAACCTAAGCCACTCACTTAACATAGCATTATTATTTTCAGAAACCTACCAACAGATTGAAAGCTAGCTGACGCGCCAGTCAAGGAAGGTGTTGTGTCAAAATGTGTTTCCCTATCAAAAACGGTTTTCTCCTACAGCTTTGGTCAAAGTTTTCCACTGTTCAATTATAACGAGTTTTACTTTTTAATAACATTCTCTTACTTTGATGACCCATTTTGTTCATTACAGCGCGAGAAAAACATTGTGATGAAACACATTTTGATAGTTAGCAGTTAGACGAGGAAACAATGTTCATGGAGTAAACGCTAACGAATAACTGTAATGTCCAAAGAGCTAACCATTAAAAATGATGGTGGGAATGCTAAACAAAAACATCTACACTAGGTCCAGAGCTAGCATAGGGGACGAGTGATATGTTAGGGTAAAACTCAAATCTAGTGAGGCCATTTTATAAAAGTTGTAGCTACCGTGAATAACCTAATCCACCTAGCTATGTGCCCCCTGTTGCAATATTAAATGCGAGGAGTCGTAAAAAGTAGCATAAAAAAACAATTTTATGGAATAAACTGCAGCTAGTAGCCTTGAAAAATAATTTACTTGAGCGTCTTGTTGGTTCTGGTCCATTTTGCTGGTGCAGGTGAAACTCCCGCCCCAGATCAGAGCCGGGGGTTTTAGGCAGGCTGTTAGTGCGCAGATGCGGCAGCCACACAGGAAAATCCACAGAGCGTTAAAACGAGCGCACCCCAAAGAGGTTTGTTCCCGCCCAGTCCCACAAGTCTTTCTATTGGCTGAGCGGTTGCTAGGAGATTGTACTTCCAAGTTTTGAGCGAGAGCCAAGCCCCCACAATGCGGGTAAATAATTGAGGCAAATCCAGAAATGAAATAAATTGCAGTTCTACCCTCATCCGCTGGGGACTGGTGTCAGAAGCAAGCAAATCCTCATTGACTCCCGTGTTAAAAATACCAATTTCACAGCAGAAATAAACATGTTTACAGCCTGGTTCCAAAACATGTTTTTTGTTTAAATGGTCTAGTCATGACAACTCTGAGGGGGTTGAATTTTTTTCTCACTCCTGTTTAAGTGTATTAAAAGCCTAAAATCCTGTATAATTAACGAGCATCTTACCCACGTGACCACAGAGCTAGCTCCGTGGAAAGGCCTCAGTAGAGCCTCGGTCTGGCCTGGAAACTGTTCTGGGATTTTGAGTCTCTGTGTTTGTGTATTGTTTTTTCGATATTTTTTGTGCAATTGTTGGACAAAATGACTTGCTGTGGTATTAATTGCACTAATAAAGCGTCCAAGGAGTCTCCACTTCATTTTTTTCGGTAAGTAAAATTATATTTATGTATTTTAGGTCACTGCCGAGCTGAGCTTAGATTTTAACGTGCACGGTTTAACCATGAAATTTAAATGTAATAGGGTAAATCCCAGTGCATTTAACATAATGCTGCACTTTAGAAAATGGATTGGAATACTGTTGGTCCTGAAAGACCAAGACAGGTTCCTGAGCGATTGGAGAAAAAGATGTCTGCTTCTGAGTTGGTGTTGGAGTCAAAAAACCAGTCAAAATAAGATTCACCGCTGCAGAGGGAGAACACACAGCTCTCATGCAAGGACTACCGTCTTGCTTCAGCAGCTGCCAGAAGTGTTCTGATCTCTCAGTTTGAGACGGCTAGATTTATTCACTCAAGCAGGGAGGGGTCACATGTGTGTACAAGGTTCAGTTTGAACAATCCTCTAAACAGCAGACTTGCAGCCTTGAGATATGGTTAAACAGGATGCGGCTACTATCTCAACAGAAAACAGGAACCTATTCACGCTGTGTGCAGAAAAACACCCGAGAGGAGGGGTGAGCAGCAGATAACAGGAACATCTGGAGTGTCTGATGAACTGCAGAGCCAGGTTCTCATCATACACATTACCAATGATTATATGTTCTCTTGTGTTCATTTAGCAGTAACTATTATTAACAATATACAGTGAACCCTCGTTTATCGCGGTAGATGCGTTCCAGACCTGGCCGCGATAGGTGAAAATCCGCGAAGTAGGGACACCATATTTACAGTATTTATTTAACAGGTACGTATTCAGTATTGTTGGTCTTTCGTCTGTTAGACCAAGCACAGGTACGGAGAAAATGGAGTTAAACACCTTTCGAGTTGGTAGAATGTGGAGACAAATGATCAGAGAAGTCCAGTCACTGTTTCACCGCTCGAGAGGGGGAGAGCCTTGCAACTTCCAGCAGGTCCCGCGATCTGCTCCTGACAGTTGCTTCGGACAGACTCTCGCCGTTCTGCTGAAACGGCTGATTTTTATTGAAAAGCACAGGAATGTAACATACGCAGTTTGCCATACACACACGTAATTCTGCCATCTGCACCTGCAGATGCACGTCAGCTAATAGCCTTGTTAATGAAAGACCAATTCATCCCAAGGACATGCAACCTTGAGATGACCAGGACACATTCTGCAACATCCTTTGCTAACAAAGACAGTTGTTCTTGTATTGAGGAACTGAAGGAAGGAACACTTTCACTCCCTTTTCTGTGCAGGGGAAAACATGCAGCTGTTCAGCTTGAGCAGAAAAGGCACAGAGAGGTTTTCGATATTATAACAAGATTCCAAGAAAAGGCATATAATAATGTATTCATGATAATATATAAGGAGCATAAGTGAGAGATACATATTTGTTCATATAAAAGAGCTTATACTAATATAAAAGAGCTCATATGAGAATATATTTTCAGTATTCAGACTTTTAAAACCCTCCCTTTACATAGAAAAAAATTAACTTGTTTTTTTTATAGTTTTATTACAAAAAGTGCATTTTATGATGAAATTGATGAAAAAAACTGGAATTTCTTGATATTTCGCATAGAAAAATACCGGGAATCGGTGAAAAATACCGTGAATCGGCAAATTTCACTTGAACAAGGCTCCAAAGAAAAAAATCCGCGAAGTCGTGAATCCGCGATAAACAAACCGCGAAGTAGCGAGGGATCACTGTAACATTTTGCTGGAGCTGGGTTCCGACTATCGGCTTGTGGAGCTCTCGGGAGACCGATGTTTTCGACCCGGTTCTCCCCTCCCCGCAGCTTGGCGCATCTCTGTCTGATCGCGGCTTCTGTGTGCTGCTGGCTTGTGGACCTCAGATGGAAACCTTTCCATCCGGTTCTCCCCAGCGGCAGCTCTGCGCATCTCAGATCGCAGCGGCGCTTGTCTGCTGTGCGGCTGCCGGCTTGTGGAGCTCTCGGGAGACCTCGGTGTTCCACCCGGTTTTACCCAGTGGTCAGCCCGGTGTATCTCTGACTCAGAAGCTCTGGTGTTGTGCACAGTTAACTCCAGTTGTAGCTTGGTTGCTACCTCCGTTAGCTTAGCTCCCACCTCCGCGTTAGCGTTGGGTTAGCTTCAGGTTAGGTTGTAGCTAGTTCGACCGGGTGCCGTCAGTTGATCCCAGCCTTACAGCCCCACCCTCAGCTCCACCCCTCTTCTCTTTTGTGGAATTGTCTGGGCTTGATGGAACCTGTGACACGGTCAAAATGGCGGTGGTGGCCACCTCCCATTTATCTTCAAAAATGTGTTATTGGAGTATATGGAAACACATTGTCCAATATATCGATGGCGAGAGCAGACAAAATCTGTGAGAGCAGGGAACAGACTTGTGGGAGCAGTTTTGATCCGTGCAGAGAAAAAGTTGTCACGTGAGAACACAATACCAGTGTAAGAAGGTTAAATCTGAGCACAGAAACAAAGATTTGAAGGAGAACAGAGTGAATTTGAAAGAGAGCAGACATTTTGAGTGCAAGCATTACAAGTTTTGAGAGCAATAATATAAAATCTTATTCTCAAATTAAAAAGTTGGTCTCTTGATATGAAATTCTGCTCTCAAATTGAAACTTCAAGTGCTCAATTTCTGGCACTTTAATTCTTCTATAGTAAAGCTGGTGAATCGGTTTATTGGCAAAAGCTTGAAGAGGGTATTGTGCTTGTATTATTAATGTTCACACACACACACACACACACACACACACGCAAAGTCAACTGAAAGATGTGTGTCACACACGAGTGTGTTAACTGTCATGTGTTATGCATGTTAATGTACACATAGAGCTTTATCCTCATGTTCACTCTCACTCTGTGTGTGTGTGTGTGTGTGTGCGTGCGTGCGTGCGTGCGTGTGTGTGTGTAACATGCCCATGATCACACATATTTGTATTCCCAGCTTTAGGAAGCCATTAGCCGGACCCAGCCTTGATTACTTATTTATGATCCCAACAGAGTGAAGCGTGGGGCGTGGAACACCCGGGGGTCAGATACTCGTTCCACTTCTCTCCTTCGTTTCCACCATAGTTGGTGTTATCAATTGCAGCTCAAAAAGTGAAATCATTATTATTAAAACTCAGATTTGTGCAGATATCCTTACAGCTTTAGAGTAAACACTGGCTGTTTTCCTTTTTTCAGTTTTTTATTTTTATTTTATTTATTGAGAACCTCATTAGCTCCCACCATTGTGTGGAGCTATTCTTCCTGAGGTCTCTTTCAATTTCATTACAAATATTTTACAACCCCCACCCCCCCACCCCCACACACACACACACACACACCCAACAACAACAAACTCCAGGAGCTCATTACTGATTTAACAGGTTTGAATTATTTCATGATAACAGATTTGACTTGAAATCAGGCAAAACAGTAGTCAACAAATGTTATTATCACTGTAAGTTTTGGTCAGAATGTGACGTTTTAAAGTTTTTGAAGTCTCACTGAATGATGACTGTCATTGACTAGATTCAACTAATTTAAGAGAAAATGTATTAAGGTTTAGCTAGAATCACACTGAATTGCTCTAAACCAAATTAATTAGGCATGCTTCCAGCTACAGGAACTTTAGTGAAATTTTACCAGAACTTCCTGGCATGAGCATCTCCACTTCACTGACCTGGCAGAACAGGCCGTTTTCCAGGTACCTGAACAGGGGTAGGTGCTCGGAATGGCCCGGTGTAGTAGCTGAGCAGAACTTTTGGTTAACTCACGCTGATTGCTTGTAACTCAGTAGGAAATGACATCAGCAGATGCTGTCCAAAACAACTTTCGTTGGTAAAATTAAGAGTTGCTGGTGAAATAGAATGGAAGGAAAAGCAAACAAGCACTGTTCGAGCTGCTTCAAAGTAGTCACTACTAAGCTCCAGACACCCAAAAAATGCAGTAGGAAACTCTCCACCACGACGTAATTCATGGGGCTTTGTTGTCTCACAGAGGACTGAGAAAAACGAAGCTTCTTCTGGTCACAGAACGCCACATTTTTCATCTTGCAGCAGCTTTCATCTTAATTGATGAAATTATGAAATCCTTTGATAGAATAAAACTTTTAATGTTATTAATGATACTGTGGATTAGAGCTGGGCGATATAGAAAAAAGTACATTGATAAAAACATTTTTATATTAACTGATATAGATAAGTATAGAAAAATATTTTTTTAATTGTGGAAAACATACTTTCCGTGCAGCCCTGGCCATTTTACTTTTGGTATTTGTATTTTTTCTCCGTGTCTGGTTTGATGACATCACTTTTGTGAAGAACATTTGTAGTCCTGGACTTACTTTGACACAAAACCGAAAATAAAAGTTTCCCCCAATTCGAAAATAAGCACATTTTTGGTATCAAAATGTGTCTTTAAAATTCATGGACATCATTTGTGAAATCCATGGCAGTGTTTTTAGCCCCATTGACTTGCATTCATTTTTTCGTTCTTCCGGGTATCTGTGGTCCGGACGTAGATGGGTGTGACTTGGGCTCTATACAGTTTTGAGCCAGCAAGAGTTGATGGGAACAGACGAAACAGGGATCATTTAAATGGTGAAAGAAGAGCTGCTGAAGAGTGAGAACTTAACACACAGACTTGGAAACGATGACTGGTAAGAGCATTTTTTAAATTTAAATATATTTCCACAGAAACATGCCCCCTGACATATTATATTAAACATGTTTTCATGAAAATCATTTTTGTTCTCTAATTTATTAGTTTGTAAGGTAATTAAATAATAATCGCTGCTATTTTCCGACTCCAAGTACACACCTATATCAGCTTCCTGTTTACTAAATGTGAACACGACGTTGGTCTACAACCACTTACCTGCTTTCTCATTACTTTAAAAAGAACATAGTCCCACATTCAAACTGCAATCAAAATAAAAAGCAGGTCTACTTTAGAAAGAGAAAGAATATTTACTTTTGAAATCAGTGTGAATTTACTATTTTTATGAAACAAAACAGCTAGTTGCCACAGGAGGTGGGACCAAGATGAAACAGAAACGAAATACGTAGAGGCGATGTTTAGCGCTGGAGTGTAAGCATTTCAACTCCATGTTGGATGGGTCCCTCACTCTCCAAAACCAAGCCCCCACAATGCGGGTCTAAAATTGAAGCAAATGCGGAAGTGAAATAAATTGCAGTTCCACCCTCATCCGCTGGGGGCTGGTGTCAGAAGCGAGCAAATCCTCATTGACTCCCATGTTAAAAATACCAATTTCACAGCAGAAATAAACATGTTTACAGCCTAGTACCAAAACATGTTTTTTGTTTAAATTATCTAGTTTATACTCATGACAACTCTGAGGGGGGTGAATTTTTTTTCTCACTCTTCTGTTTAAGTGTATTAAAAGCCTAAAATTCTGTATAATTAATGAGCATCAGACCCACGTGACCACAGAGCTAGCTCCCTGGAAAGGCCTCAGTAGAGCCGCGGTCTGGCCTGGAAACTGTTCCAGGATTTTGAGTCTCTGTGTTTGTTTATTCTTTCTTGGATATTTTATTTTTTTTGCAATTGTTGGACAAAATGACTTGCTGTGGTATTAATTGCACTAACAGAGCATCCAAGGAGTCTCCACTTAATTTTTTTCGATTAGTAAAATTATATTTATATATTTTAGGTCACTGCTGCCTTTTTACTAGCTGAGTTTATCAAAGTAGCTAGCTAACTACCATTTTAACATGTACTGTTTAACCATGAAATTTAGATGTAATATACGGTACAATAATTAATAGGGCACATGTCGATGGGTAAAAGTGTAAAACCCAGTGCATTTAACAAAAAAATGGGTTGAAATATGACGGAGCTCTCGGAGGGAGACTTCTGGGTTACATTCTTCCACTCGGTTCTCCCCAGCGGTCAGCCTGGCGCATCTCTGACCGCTTCGGCGCCTGTCTGCTGCGCGGGCTGACCGCTTGTGGAGCGGACTCGGAGAGAGACCTGACCACAGAAATACTGCAGCTCGGTGAGTTGGTTGATAGTGCTTGATGTTAGTCTCCAGAAGTCTGTATTCCATCAGATAAACTCGCTCTTTTTTTATATTTTTTGCATATTTGTAAAATAGTGGTGGTGGGGAGTGACTAAATAACTGATTTGTCCACAAAGAGCCGCGACCGGGTGCCCTGTTTTCATCTTATCTTAAAACTAAAATCATTTTGATATGTTATTGCACAGATAAGCTGTATTATTGAATCCCAGCACTATGGGGTTTTTGGTTTGTTTGTTCTATTTTGTTCCTAGCAGGTATTCATTTTCTCTCTGCGGTGGAGTTCCTGCCACCACCCCCAGTTTCGGCTGCTGAACGTTATCAGCTTATCTGAAAGTAAGATTTAAAAGATCCTATCATCTTTGGTGATCTCACGCCAAAAAAACATCCTGTGTTCTAATGGTGAAATCAATTTAAGCTGATCTTTAACCTGCTGACCTCTATAACTTTATTCCTATTCCTACTTCCAAAGAAACCCCTGTGCAGAGTCCTTCAGACACTCCTTCAGACACCTAAGTGAAGTTGCCCCCCCCCCCCCCCCACCACCACCACCACCTTCTTCAAATCTAATAAAATTGGTGTCAAACGTTTGTGCAATGTTTGTGCTGCAATATAATAATAATATATCAGTAATATGAAAAAAATGTCACAACTATAACTGTCATGCTGGAACGTAGAAGAAACACTATGTACATATTTACAAGAAAGTAACACGACATCACAGCTTTCTGCAGCTAATCAACACAACTCCCACATAATAGAGGCTAACGATGCAAACGAACCATGAGGAGGTAGGGAGGAGGTGTTTTGCTGGTGACATTTTCTGCTCGTCAAGCAACAATAGACAGCTACAATAAGATCGACCATCCTATGTTCATTAAACCAAATAAGTCCAGTTGCCTTCATTCAAATTCAATTTGAATTACCATGCAGATACCTCACTCATTCATGCCAGGTGTGTGACTACAGGTAAACATTTCAGCACGACTTTGCAAGGGCGGTCCACTGCTTCCTCCCCAGTGGTCTCATTCTGCCGCAACCTCCGCAATCTGGCACCCAACCACTTATCCTCTCTAGTTGCCTCCACTCTTCCATCTCCCAGCACATTCTCAGCCTATGAAGTGAATGAAGCCACCGAGTCACTCTGCTCAACATTCTGCTCTTGTCTTAACAACTTGTGCCCTTTAGCCACTAGACCTGCTAGATCCTCTCAGTCGCACCCTTGGCTAAATGATACCCTCCGGTCTCTACGCACCAATCTTATAGCTTGTCATCCCAGCAAAACCATCCATACAGCACAATATCTCAATCAAAAATGACTTCCTATCTCTGGCTCCTTCAAAGGCAGTTCGAAATCTGGGTGTTGTGATTGATGAACACCTGACCTTTAAAGATCATGTTGCCTCTGTTGCTCGTTCATGCCGCTTTGCGCTGTATAACATACGAAAGATTAGACCATACCTAACACAACATGCCACCCAGCTCCTGGTGCAATCTACTGTCATCTCCCGCCTCGATTACTGCAATGCCCTTCTAACTGGTCTTCCAGGCTGTACTGTGAGACCTCTTCAAATGGTCCAGAACGCAGCGGCGCGTCTGGTCTTCAATCAGCCAAAAAGAGCACACGTCACCCCTCTGTTCATTGAGCTCCACTGGCTACCGCTAGCAGCACGCATCAAATTCAAATTGCTAACACTAGCATACTAAGTCCGAGATGGTACGGCTCCCATCTACCTGAATCCTCTTGCAAAGGCTTATGTCTCGGCCCGGCCGCTCCGGTCATCACAGGATCATCGTTTAGCAGTGCCTACACCACGCTCAGAACAATCCAGACTCTTCTCATGCATCGTTCCACAAATGTGGAATGACCTACCAAGCACTACCAGAACAGGAGCTTCCTTTTCAATTTTCAAGAAACTCCTGAAGACCCTGCTCTTCAGAGAGCATCTTCTTAACTAGCACCCTCCCTGCACCCGTCCCCCCTCTCTACCGTCCAATCCTTTGTTCCCTACTCTCCATGATTGATGTCAAGTTGTTGTTGTTGTTGTTGTTGTTGTCGTCGTTGTTGTTGTTAGCCTCAAGGGCAACATGCCGATTATCACTTGTAAGTCGCTTTGGACAAAAACGTCTGCTAAATACATAAACATAAACTGGTGTTTGAAAGGGGGTTTGACCTAGGATAACCTTTGGAAACTTTTATTTATATCTTTTCAATGACAGCAGCACAAATATTTTTTTCTGCTGCACAAACCTGCACAAACATTGAACACCAATTTTGTTTGGTTTGCTTAATGTGTGTGTGTGTGTGTGTGTGGGGGGGGGGGGGGGGGGGCTGGTTGACCTTTTGACCTTGAACCTTTCACTAATATCTTTAAAGCTAAATCAGCACAACCACAAACTTTAGCAGCACAAACCAGCACAAATGTTTGACTCCAATTTTGTTTAATTTGAAGAAGGTTGGGGGGCAACTTCACTTAGGGCCTTCAGACTCCCGTTTTCCAAACTCTCTCAGCTGGAAATTTCCACTCTTCTCTACTGCTACTTGATTCTGGCCACTTTCACTCAGGACGTTCAACTGGAAGCTCTCAACTGTCCACCTTTGGCTAAATGGCAACATTTTTTCAGTCTGGCTAAAAGTATGTTTAGTCTGTCTCATAATCATGACAGTTATGTCATATTGAACAACAGTTGTATTTGATTCTAATTTTAATTATTCTTTTAACGGTGCAATTGTTGTGTGATTCCTGTGTCCTGTGGCCCATGACCTGTGTCAGCCTGGTTCTGGATGTGACCTTGCTGAGTTATCTGTAGCAAGGTGCTTGGCTGTCTGGGAGGTGGTCTGAGTTGGTTCTGTGCTCTGTGGTGGCTGCTGGTTTCCTGGTGCTTGGGGCGGTTCCAGACTGCACCTGATCCTTGGAAGTCTCACACTTCACATCCCAGCACACGCATGAGCACATGCTTGTTGATGTTTGTTGTTCATGGTTTACATGTTTATACTGTAGTTGTTCATCCCACGTTTTCTTGATGATCCTTAGAAATGTTTCTTTACAGGTGCAGCAGCTGGTTGCTGTTTTTTATGTTGGTTTCCTAGTTGTTTTTATTTTTCTCTCTTATTTACTTGTTTGTCCTCTATCAACCCTCTTTATTCCAGATTGGTTCAGAATTTACATGCTGATGTGGCGATACATAACCCAAACCAAAATTACAATAACATAAACTCGTACACAAATGCTCCTCTTGATAGAGCAAATCTGTTCAGCACATTCTGACAGACAGACCACCGTTCGTCTGTCATGTTGCTGTACAGGACATTTTTAGAGTTTTTCTTTTTAAAGATAAATAGTATTACATTTAAAGAGCAATACTTTCACATTATCATTTTCCCACACTTTCCGTACCTGTATTTTGTTGTTTTTCAATAAAGAATGACAAATTATTTAAGTGTATGGGTTTTTTAGCACACAAATATCTATCTGTAAAATATATCTGCAAAGCTAATGTTTACTTGGATACATAACAAGTATGACTGGGTTTTGCATTACGGCAGCCTCTAAGGTTTATTTTAGTAAGATTTTTAAACTAATTAAAGTTAGTAAAGAACACATTTCAATTGGCTGCTAAAAACTGCTGGATTTAAAATGGGCCTGTTGTAGAAATAACTTGGCATAAATTATTCTTCCCTCCTTTTTTGTCTTAACCAAAGAAATTCCAGTAATTGAGCAAAAACATTTATTTTTTTACAACACATTTTATAAAATAACAGGAAACAAAGTGTCGGTACATTAAAAAAAACTTAAAATATTAAAAGGGGCCCAGAGAGCTGCAGAGTGAGAAGAACATTGGGTTGTGAAGGAAGAACAGAGTTGTCAACAGTGTTATGGCTATAGATAAATTATATCAACAACACATTAGCTATAACAGTCAGGGATATGTTTATCCTGTTTGCCTGAAAATAAGTCTGTCCTAAAGGCCAAATTCAAAAGCAGCGAGACTCCCACCTGGAAGTCTTTCACTGCTTTTGGAGCTGGCCATTAAGACAATTGGCAATATTAGTTAAAAAAATATCATTTCCCCTATTTGTGAAATGAACTTTGTCTGACAAAAACATCCTTGGACTGTCATGTCTGATGTGAGGATGCACAGCAACTGCACCATTTAAGCTAGAAATAAATGTAGCCATAACACTGTTGACAAACCTTCTGGCCTTCTCAATTTTAGCAGGTTTTACACCTGCCCTTCAGCCACACCTTTGGGTGATGGATGACATGATGATCATCATATGAGGGTGTAGAAGGTGAAGCCTGTGCAGGTCCTCCTTCATCATTTTGACCAGCTTCACACTGCTGACTACCCCCATGTCATTGCCGCCACAGTGGATGAGAAGGACATCAGGAGCTGCTCTTCCTCATAGGGAGTGGAAAAAGAAGGGGAGATGGTCTTTCCACCTCAGTCCGCCCCAACCGAACCAGGAGACATGGACGTCAGGGAGGCCAAGGTTGTCTCCGAGGGTCTCTACAGCTCTCTGGGCACCATGCCTCACGTAGCTGTCTCCAATGATCCAAATGGCTATGGAGAAAAAATAGCAGGTTTGGCCTAGCTGTTTAAAGTACAAAACCATACATGAAGTGGTCAAGACAGGTATTAGGAACTTACACTTGCTGCTTTGTGTAGCTGATGTTGGAGACACAGGCTGCCATGGTGACCTTTTAACAGATCTCAGAAAAAAATGTAATAAAAGAATGAAACTTAAAAACTCCCAGACCTCATTTCATGATTGCTAATCAGCTATGGCTGATTTATTGTTTGGATCACAGTGAGTTACACTAATTCTAATATATTTTTATTTCTTTTATACATACATACTTTTTAATTATTATTTTCACATGACTGTTATCAGGCTCTCTTGTTCCGGTTCTCATGATAATTCTGTTTCTTCCAGTAAGTTATCTTGTGCTTACTTCATCTGTACAATGTCTCTTTACTTTTGGTGAATTGTATTGAGTCCAGAATAAAGGCTACTTGGCTTTACAAGATACAAACAAGTATTACGTTTTAGAAACATATTTAGCCTGCTAATTTATCTCAAATACTAATAACTACCATATTTTCTGGACTATAAATCACACTTTTTTTTCATAGTCTGGCGGGTCCTGTGGCTTATACTCCGGAGCGACTTATATACCAATTTATGTAGGCTATATCACGCTGCTGCTGCAGGCCGGCTCCGGACCAGGAATGAGCTCCCCTGCCCCGCTGGGAATAAAAAACACACAGCCATCACCTTATGGAGCCTGTTGCACACTGGATCCGGCCCAGGTTTCAGCTCCTCTGCCCTGACATCACCTGCTGCAGCCTGTGGTGCGCTGCTGCGGGCTGGCTCCGACCCAGGAATGAGCTCCCCTGTCCTGCTGGGAAGGTTTCAAACACCGCCATCCTCTACTGGAGACCGTAGCGCGCTGCTGCGCCCACGTTGTTTATTCTGTTATTGTTACCGGTACTTGTCTTGCAATGTGAAACACTTGGTCTCGGATTTTGTAAGAAAAATAATAAATGCGACATACAGTCCAGTGCGACTTATATTAGTTTTTTTCTTCTTCATTATACTTTTTATGGCTGGTGCGACTTATACTCCGAAGTGACTTATAGTCCGGAAAATACGGTACGTTAAAAATATTGAAAACTTGCTCAAAGGAAAATATATTTTCATTAAAGAAATAACTTATACATTTACCGATTTAATACTTTTTTATTCACAGAAAGATAGTTTTCACGAAAACCTCCACACAAACTCCGTGTGAGCTTCAGGTTGCTGGTGTTCCACAGAGTTAGCTCCGGTTGTTGCTAGGTTGCTACCTCCATTAGCTTAGCTCCCATCTCTGCGTTAGCTTTGGATTAGCTTCAGGTTAGCTTGTAGCTAGTTCGACCGGGTGTCGTCATTTGATCCCAGCCTTACAGCCCCACCCTCAGCTCCACCTCTCTTCCCTTTTGTGGAATTGTCTGGGCTTGACGGAACCTGTGACACGGTCAAAAAGGCGGTGGTGGCCACCTCCCATTTCTCCTCAAAAACATGTTATTGGAGTCTATGGAAACCCATTGTCCATATATGTATATGTCGATGTCCAAAACCTAATCAGTCAACAGTGAGTGAGCATATCTTGGATGCATTCCAGGTCCATCTCTGAATAAACAAAAATCCTGATTTGGGACAGAAAATGACAAAAGAAATAGGGCCAAACTAGTTTTGTATTTTAGTTCAGTTATTTAGGTGGAAATTAAGAATGTTTACTCACCTTCAAGCTCTTCTGGACCTGTGTTTACATCAACAATGGGCTCAAAAAACCTTGTGCAGGAGAAGTCCTTGGTCCTTGTGTTCCCTGAGTAAGCTGGACGATGGCCCACCATTACATCCAGCGAATAAAACCACTTACTAGTCTTTCAATTTGCCCCACTCTGGTTGTTGTGGTCTTTTTTTTAATAGTCCTGCTTGAGTTTTTTCATTTTTTCTCTGCATTGTTTTGCAGAGTGGTGATAACCGGATTCTTTGAGTTGGGCACTTTTTGCCGAAAACATCTCGACATTGCATTGCAAGCCCCCCAAACCTCGCTGTCCATCTTCATTAAAAAATATAGCCAAAAGAGCTTTGACCTCCTCGTCAGACAACTTATGCATCGCTGTTGTGCTGTAATCCGCATCTGTTATTTTAAAAGGCGCATAGCTTTAACATGTAGGAACTACAAAAGGTTCCTACAGTCCGAATGCGCCTTATGCCTGTTTTTGTGCAGTCTATGGTTCACACAACTGACATACTATTGAAAACAGATTATGTGGGATTACTATTGACTTTTCTAGTCCAGTGAATGCACTGGGAGCGACTGGTGACCCATCCAAGATGGCGGACTGCAGTCACAGCAGCGCCGATAGAAAGTCCTAGCCCATGTCACCTCTATGTTTATAGGAACTGATCTCTATGCTTCTCATATTCAATAATATGGGAATCAATAAACAAGATGTCCAGACAAACAGGAGTTTGTACAACCCCAACACACACAAACATTAACCATTGTTTAACTATTTGAATCGGTGTTACCTCAGCAACCAAAAATAATCTGAGTCAAGCACGTCTTTCTCCAAGTTTTCCTTGAGGTACTTAATGAGTCACATGTCTCCAAAACCACGTGTTTTTTAGGGAAGCCTGCCCACTTCCATTGAATTAGTATTTTTAAACACTTGCTAGTTATCTAAAAACCTGGAAGGATAACCAAAGTAACTTTTTGACCTAGAATATGTTTTTCTACCATTTTAAAGAACATTAAAGATGCACTTTACCAGGCTAGTCACCCCCACATCAACTTTTTTATCTGATAAATTTAAACTAGTGTCTAACTGTGCTGTAGACAAGTGTAGTCAATAATTTGGCACTTGAGTGCGTCTTAGTTAAAATTTAAATATTATGCCTAAAACTGTCAGTGTTGCACCCTCTTCAGGTAAAAACTATGCACTACGTTTTAATTTAAATTTGCCTTTGCTATTGGCTAAGAGGTACCCTATTACGTTAGCTGGTACCATATGATGTCACAATGCCACTGTGAGCCTGTGTGTGTATTTGTAAGTGGCTCCACCCTCTCTATCTGCCAGGCAACGCCCTTTTGTGGTACATTTTTCAAACAGGAAATGGGCGTGGGGTTGGACTCTGGAAGGGGGTAACTTGCTCTTTAATGTTCATATCAAAGATAAATTAAACAGCTTAACGAGATTTTGTTTTTGGAAACTCTCTTTTTATTGTTTCATCTTTAGCCAGGAGGGCATCAACAGCCTCACCAAGAGGAACAAACATAAGAAAAGACAAACAACAACAACATTGGTGCTTCTCATCTCCACTGATTTACTGTAAAAGAACCAAGTCTGTTAGCTGTGCTGTTGCATCCATGTAAATACAGGTGCTGGCCAGTAAATTAGAATATCATCAAAAGGTTGAAAATATTTCAGTAATTCCATTCAAAACGTGAAACTTGTACATTATATTCATGCAATGCACACAGACCAATGTATTTCCAATGTTCATTACATTTAAATTAGATATTCATAAGTGACAACTAATGAAAACTCCACATTTGGTATCTCAAAAAATTAGAATATTCTGAAAAGGCTGAATATAGAAGACACCTGCTGCCACTCTAATCAGCTGATTTACTCAAAACACCTGCAAAGGCCTTTAAAAGGTCCCTCAGTCTTGTTTTGAAGGCACCACAATCATGGGGAAGACTTCTGACTTAACAGCTGTCCAAAAGACAATCATTGACACCTTGCACAAGGAGGGCAAGACACAAAAGGTGATTGCTAAAGAAGCTGGCTGTTCGCAGAGCTCTGTGTCCAAGCACATTAACAGACAGGCGAAGGGACGGAAAAAATGTGGTAGAAAAAAGTGTACAAGCTCTAGGGATAACCGCACCCTGCAGAGAATTGTGACGACAAACCCATTCAAAAATGTGGGGGAGATCCACAAAGAGTGGACTGCAGCTGGAGTCAGCGCTTCAAGAACCACCACGAGGAGACTCATGAAAGACATGGGATTCAGGTGTCGCATTCCGTGTGTCAAGCCACTCTTGAACAAGAAACAGCGCAAGAAGCGTCTCGCCTGGGCCAAGGACAAAAAGGACTGGACTGATGCTGAGTGGTCCAAAGTTATGTTTTCTGATGAAAGCAAGTTCTGCATTTCCTTTGGAAATCAAGGACCCAGAGTCTGGAGGAAGAGCGGAGAAGCACAGAATCCACGTTGCATGAGGTCCAGTGTAAAGTTTCCACCGTCAGTGATGGTGTGGGGTGCCATGTCATCTGCCGGTGTTGGCCCACTCTGTTTCCTGAGGTCCAGGGTCAATGCAGCCGTCTACCAGGAAGTTTTAGAGCACTTCATGCTTCCTGCTGCTGACCAACTTTATGGGGATGCAGACTTCACCTTTCAACAGGACTTGGCACCTGCACACAGTGCCAAAACCACCAGCACCTGGTTCAAGGACCATGGTATCCCTGTCCTTGATTGGCCAGCAAACTCGCCTGACCTTAACCCCATAGAAAATCTATGGGGTATTGTGAAGCGGAGGATGCAATACGCTAGACCCAACAATGCAGAGGAGCTGAAGACGACTATCAGAGCAACCTGGGCTCTCATAACACCTGAGCAGTGCCACAGACTGATCGAGTCCATGCCACGCCGCATTACTGCAGTTATTGAGGCAAAAGGAGCCCCGACTAAGTATTGAGTGCTATACATGCACATTCTTTTCATGTTCATTCTTTTCAGTTGGCCAACATTAGAGAAACAAACATTTTTTCATTGGCCTTTAGAATATTCTAATTTTCTGAGATACCAGATTTGATGTTTTCATTGGTTGTCACCTATAAATATCAAAATTAAACGTAATAAACATCGGAAATACATTGGTCTGTGTGCATTGCATGAATATAATGTACAAGTTTCACGTTTTGAATGGAATTACTGAAATATTTTCAACCTTTTGATGATATTCTAATTTACTGGCCAGCACCTGTAAATATTGTTGATGTAATAACAGTGAAGGAACCAAGTGTCAAATGCATGTTCCTTATATAATGTACATATTTTAGATACAATCTTATATATATATTTGTTCCATATACTCTCCTTAAAATATTTTTACAGAATGCCAGATAGCACCAAATATGATGCTTTCAACGACCGGAGGAGAAATGGAGTGGTTGCAGCAGCAGTCATTGAACATTAAGCTGCAGAACTGTTTCTGATGGATGAAAGATCTCTTCGTTTTGAATGCATGGATACAAAATCTGGATAAGTGAGTGAGGAGGAAGCAGACAAGCTCAATGCACCTTTCTCTGTACGTATCAGTACAAACAAACTGGGAATTTATTTTCTCTGAAATCAGGAGAATTATAGTTTGGTGTATTTTCATTAACCCAGTAAAAAACAAATCAGAGTAAAAGGTTCCTCTCAGGATCTCCAGCAGCACCAGGGCTCATCTGAAGCCAAATCCACATTAATCTGATTTAATCTGAAAAATTGGGCGAGTTATCTGACAAAACTCCTGTTTTCAATCAAGCAGCTGTTACTGCAATGCTAGTGCTGCTTGCAGGAACGAACCTGACAGCAAAAACCTTTTCAAATAGTTTCAAAACCTGTTTTAGTTGAAAACATTGAAGGTCTAAAAAGTGTTTTTGTTTTTAGAAGCTAAATAGCACGAATAATGTCTAGATGAGAAAACAGTGCTGAACAGATGCTTCAGAGCACTGCTGATTCCTTTATTTCTTCCAAGCTGTCAGACTTTCCTTTATTAACATCTTTGTTCAGCAGAATAACAGATGGTAAGAAATAGCATCAAATCATCAGCATATACAATTTGTTTACATGGAGGGGGCGGAGCTTCAAATGTCTACATGAACAGTAGGGCGCTCTTGTTTAGCTTCAGGTCACGTTTCTGTGCAAAAGGTCTTATCTCTGCCAGACTTTTTTATTGGTGATGTTTTTTAAAGCAACCAAAGGTAAACAAATAACTTTGAAATAGTCAGAAAGTCTGCAGAACCTTTGATCAGGACTACAAGAAAGCCAAAATAAAATCACCACATTGCAAGAAGATTTAATAAAAGCAAGAATATCCAGCTTTTTAAAGCAAACTATAAAAGAAATGCAGGCAAAGACTTTTGCAAGGTGCTGTGAATTGCTGTGTTCGTAACTCTACTCCCAATGTAGAACCAGGCAGGTTCGTGTCCATCATGGGGATCCCTTTATTTTGATCAACTTTCATCATTCAGAGTTTTCCAAACCCTTCTGAACAGGCTGTGTGTGCAGTAAAGATGTGTTGCAATGAAAAAAATCTCATCAGAATAAAAATACTTATGCAGGTAACAGCCCTATTTACATATAAAAATATAGCTAAATAACATCCAACACGTGTGTGTGTCAGAAAAGCACACACACACACACACACACACACACACACACACACACACACACATACACACACACACACACACACACACACACACACGCACTCCAGCCGCTGCGTGGGTTGTTTTCATTTGCATCCTGAAAAACTTCCAAACAAAGTTAACTTATGAGGACATGTATGATCTCATCTGACCTCATGACAGCATCCTGCTTCCTCTCAGCATCCCTCACTTCCAAACCCATCCCCACCCCTCCCCCGTTTTCGCCAGCCCATTAAGAGCTAACAGGAAGCTAATTGCCTGTTTGATCAGCTCTCTGTGGAGCTGGAACGCGAGGCTTTTAGCCATCTCAGCTTTAAAAGACAAGACAAACGAGACAGGAGGGAGAAACAGAACGAGTGTGTTGGTGTAATACGTCTCGCCTCGTCTGCTTTGTCCGGTTTCTGGAGTGGTTATCACTTATAAAACCTCTAAAGAATGAAGGTTAAAGACATAAAGAGGCAAATGAACCATGTCCTGATTTTTTATTGTATAGTTTCTTTAAAATTTTAAAGAGCAAGTCACCCCCAAATCAACTTTTTTTTTGCTGATAAGCTTTATAAATGAGTGTGTAATCATGCTGTGGATACATGTAGTCAATAATTTGGCACTTAAGTGCATCTTTGTTAAAATTTAAATATTTTGCCTAAAACTGTCAGTGTTGCACCCTTTTCAGGCAAAACCTCTACACTGCATTTTAATTTAAGTCTGCCCTTGCTATTGGCTAAAAGGTACCCTATGCTATTAGCTGGTACCATATGATGTCACAATGTTGCGCAGAGCCGGATTAACGCAAAGGCAAAGTAGGCACGTGCCTAGGGCCTGATTGGCTGGATGGGGCCCAGACAGAGGAACAAAATTATAAATAAATAAATTAAAAATTAAATGTACACATGTCCTATGATAGAATTTGTAGCTAGGACTCCTATCTACAATTTGTTTCAATATTTATTAATTAACTAAAAATAGTGACAATGTTTATCTTAACCACAGACCGTTTCATTGGCTACGTCACATTAAACCTCTGGGGTCCACGGACGAGTATACGCGTCTTTTGAACAGGTCTGATTTGGGACGCTGTAGCAGCAAGACTCCGCCTCCCTGAGTTTCGGTTTCAATTCAGCTTTAAAAAGGAGATTATAAACTACACCCCAGTTTTTAAATTTTGTTAATAGGCAACGTAAAAGCGGAGCTATACTAAACTAAAAAATGACCTATTTTTAGACAATCTGATAACTTATCAAAACAGCGGTTTAGTAATCTGTGAGCGGGAATGTGCTTGTGTGAACATTAAAAACCCACAAAAACACGAGATCCTTTTGCTGTTGGTGGACGTCTCACATATTCAGCTGATAAAAAGTATCACACGAGTAACGAGATGTGCGCAAAAAGGAGCCGCTTCGCGGGGAAAGGAGTGGCGCGAACGGAGTAACAACAAACAATTAGACAGATATTGACAGTAAACTTTGTATTTTGGAGCGATCTGGACAGATATATTGTCTCTGCAGTTTAGTAGGCTTTTATTAGGCTTTAATAAAGGATGATGAGAAGGATAAATGTCCACCAGGCAGTTCAGATAGTACGGCTGTTTTTTGAACTGGAAGCAGAGGAAGTGGACGGAGACTCACAGCCGGAGTCTGAGGCAAATAGCGAGGATGATGATGATGATGTGGCAGATCCATCCTCCCTCATAGAAGAGTTGGGTCATGATGAGGTAGAGGATGAAGGAAGAGATCCAGCTCCTCGGAGATCCATCAAGAGGAGTGGGCGGCGCCATGCAGCTGTCAGATCTCGGCGTGAGATGGAGCCTCTCCCCACTCCAAAATCCATGTACATTATTGCCAAATTAATAAAATAAGTATAAATTCAGATAGTCCAGGTTGTCCTGAAATTAATGATACCCCATAAGGCAATATTTATTGTTTTTATTAGAAAATACAAAAGAAAAACCAAAATGAGTCAAAAACGGTGATTTACACTCTGGATCCCAGAGAGCTAATAACTTTTTTTAATTAGTTATTTGCTATATTTAGTCATATTTTTTATAAATGTACAGTCTAGATTACCAGTCTAAATGATAAAAAACATTTGTCATAAATGTTTGTTGGTTTCACAGTAAAATAAACAACTTTTTTCCTATTCAGATTTTATGTTTTTGAGTGATTTAAGGTCTAATACGCAACCCCTTTATGTCCAAATATAAAATATAGGTATAGATTCATAAAGTCCAGGTTGTGCTGAAAAGATTGATACCACATAAGGCAGTGGTTATGGTTTTTATTTTGGAAATACAAAGGAAAACTCACTGCAAATTACACCCTGGACCCCAGAGGGTTAAGGCGCCACCCAATGAAGGACGTCAGAGAAGCGGTCAGAGTCAGAGCGGGACACAACAAAGCTAGCAGGTGTTTTTGAGTAGGCTAACTTTCAGGATGCTTTCGGGTGCGGCAAAACGTAAAAAAGAAAAATATTTAAATGAAGAGGAACTAAAGAAGAGACAGCGGGGGGCCTTACAGAAGTTTCTGTCGGGCTGCTCGGGCAGCCGTCCGACAGCTGTGAACATGCTCGAGTCAGCAGAGCCAGAGGCCGGGCCCAAGTCAGACCCGGAGGAGACACAACCCGAAGACGCGGTGGAAGATGCGGCGGAAGACGATGTAGCGCCAACGCCGTCAACATCAGCGCCTTCACAGAAGGACAAACTGGAAGAACAGCAGCCAGCCAGAAGTGAGCCCAATATAGTCTTACAGGAGCCCCTAGACCCAGACAGGGTATTAACAACTAGCTGCCCATCTGATCCTGCAAAGTGGTACCAAACTGATGAGTACTTTGCACTAAACTATCCCTCTCAAAATATTGGATATTCTTCTGCATCACAGAGGAAATCTGGAGACATAGACTGAAGCTTAACCAAGGAACATTTCTTTAGACGTGTTTCTGCTGTGATTGAGGCATGTGATGCTGGAAGGCTGAAGATTATCCCGGAGTAGAGAATGCTAAATGGTTTCCTTGGTAAGTGTTGCTGGTTTTATTAATTATTTGTCAAATAATTTTATTAATGTTCAAATAGCAAAACAATAAGTTCACACTCAGAAAATTGACAGAATTTCTGATTCAGCAGAGGCAACAGCCTACAACACATGACTTATTTTGGCATACAAACAACCAATTTGTAACCAAAAACTAGGCTATGTAAAATGTGAATGAACTTTTATAAGTAAATTTTGTAAGTTTCAGATTTCAATTAATTACATAACATCGATGGAGGGGGGGCCCTAAAAATGCAGCCTGCCTAGTGTAGTCCATTTATTTAATCCGGCTCTGTTGCTGTGAGCCTGTGTGTGTATTTGTTATTGGCTCCGCCCTCTCGATCTGCTAGGCAACGCCTCCTTGTGGAGCACTTTTCAAACAGGAAGAGGGAGTGGAGTTAGACTCCAGTAGGGGGTGACTTGCTCTTTAATTTACTGTGATTTTTCTGTATGATTGATAACCTGAACCAGAGCACAGAGCTATGACCGCTCTTTAAAACATATACTACAAAAAATGAACAAGTGGAAATGAAAACTAAAATATTCAACTGAAAAAGATTTTTGCTCAGTTTCAACAGCAACTGAAATTCTCCATTAGGAGTTAGAACTTTAAATTTACTTTAAAATAAATGTGGTTTCGGTTTGAGCAGATTTTTTCCTACACGGTCGACGCAGAACGTCAACAGGAACGACGCTGACGGTATTATCATTAGTCGTGTGTTCATTCTTTCGTTTTGTTGTGTTTTTGAATCAAACATTCCCAAAATAATTAAGATGTGGTACTACGATGTAAGAAAGCTTGTCAAAGAAAGCTTTTTCTGGTAAAGTTTGAGTGTTTTTGTCGGTGAGGAAGGAACTAACGCAAAGAGCAACAAGGTGCAGCCTGTCCCGAATGAGAGGAGGTGGAGGAGCAGGTCGGTCGGAGGGGTGAGGCTGGCGACAGGCAGACTTCCAGAGGAAACCTGACCAGACCCCAGGAGCTTCACTAAAGCAGCGCTGCTAAAAATAACACAAGGGAGGCTTCTTCTGACAAAACAACAAACACACAGGCTACCGTAGGGCTGGGACACACACACACAATGGATGCATCCTCTCTCTGGTTAAATAATCCCCCGCTCGACTCTGGGCGTGAAGGGAAACATCGTCCCTTTTTACCTCACAGTGCTTTTTCTTTACAAATGAGCTCAACAGCATTTAAATTCAGGTTTCTTTTCCTTTTGGTTTCAGACTCTGTTCACAGTTTCACTCTTTAAGCTTTGATGATTCCTGGTAAAGCATCCGACTCAAGAGTCACCATTTTCGCTTTTGGTTCCTGGCTTTTCAAAAGAACAGAAACCATCGCCGTGGGTGTCTCCCCGCCCTCGTTCGGTCCCTCTCCGAGCCAGCTCTTTGCAGAGGGTGGGAAGGAAGGAGGTTCAACAATAAATATGTTTGATCTGACTCAGATAACACCACAGAGAGGGGAGGTTTTTCTGTCAGGAAGTGAAAGGTTAAAGGGCGAGTGTTTGGTCTTCGGGCATTAATGGCTCCAACGGGAACAGGCACAGTAAAGCTTTGGTCCCTCTGGAGGAAAGCCATGGTTTGGGTTTTTGTAGGGAGGAAGTTGAGTGGTGATATCACACGAAGCCTGTCATAAGGGCTTCTCTAGAGCTTTGCTTTGCAGTGAGGGATGGCCGGCGTTTAGGCTGGAGGCGGAGCTCTTGCGACACACAGTATTGGTGTTGCTGCACCTGCAGCCGGGCCGGTTCATCCGGTCGTTTGCGCACTGGCACAAGGCAAGGCACAGCCTAGCAGGCAGGTAGCAGCAGAGGCAGGGCAGGCAGAGCGCCAGCAGGGCCATGGTGGTCCAGCGGGCGCAGGCGTGAGCCGGACCGCAGGAGCACGGTCGGTCGGCGCAGTCATCCTCGTCATCCTGCGCAGAGCAGTGATAGAACAGGCCTTTCACGCAGCACAGGCAGGTCCCGTACTCCACGGCAGACTCGGCGGAGCACAGGCAGCGCTGTCCACAGGTCCAGCAGGATGGGAGCTGGCGGGGGCTGCAGCACTCCCTGCATTTACAGCGACCACATCGCTCACAGATAAACTGATGGCGACCGAGCTCAGACTCGTCGTCAGTCAGAACTTTACCAAAGGAAGAATCGAGCTTCAGCTCCCCTTTAGGCTGAGAATGGACCACAGAACTCAAGCCCGAGTGGGATGGAGTCAAACCAGCCAGGAGCCGCTGGTCGGAGGTGGCACTGGTCCGAGAAATGGAGGAGCTCACGGTGCTGGAGCGGCTCAGGTGGGGAAAATGAGCATGCTGATTCTGACTCTGGCTGCGGGATAGGGCAGAGGAGAAGGAAGGCTGGGGGTAATGGGGGTACACTCCCTGTGGGAACCGGTCCTCATGGGCATAATAGAATCCAGACTGGGATGCTGGTTCCAAGGCCACGGGTCTGTCCACATAGTCATTGTTGGCCCGGATGGCCCGGATCTGTTCCAGGGAAAGCACAGAGTCCATCTCATTTCTAAAGGAACGAGTCGGTTCCATCCTGGTGATCCAGCTGATTGCTACCAGGGCCCGAGGCCGGGTCCGGGGTGAGGTTCGGTCAGAGCTCACGGCACATCGGACATTTCTGGAAACACAGAAACAACTGTGATTAACTGAGTTAACTGCTTTACAGAACCCCAACGGCTTTAATCAGACCAAAATAAAAGGTCAATGGCCTGTATTCCAGACAGCACCTTGTGGAGTGCTAGAACCCCCCAACACACACTCACACCCTGGTGGTGATGGCTGAGGGAATGAGCAGGGATCAAACACACAACCTTCCAAATACGGGATGGACACTTTTTCTGCCACCGTCGCCCCAAAGAACCGATCCAGGTTCTGGATGGGTCTGCTCTCAGAATAGCAGCACACAACTTTTCTGCTACTCAGAAACCGGTTTTTAACACATTTATCAAAATGTTTGTCACATCTGAACCCATCCCTGCAGGAATAAACTAACTTTGGCCCCTTCTTCATGGAATTCCCTAGCCTGGCCTGCCAGACTCCTCCTCTGGTTAATTCTACACAGAGAAACGGTCTGGGAACTGTCCTATTCAATAACCCCGCCCCCTGAGAATTGTAACCGAGCCAATCAGCGCTGAGCAGCGTACGTCGCACACCACAATGCCGAGTTTGTCATAAACATGGCGACTGAAGCGGAGTTCACTGCAGCTCTTTCCTTTGTTCTAAATTACTTGGACACGTCTTTAAAACCACAAGCAGAAGCGCTTGGGCTGCATGGTGACGCAGTGGTTAGCACTGTTGCCTCGCAGCATGAAGGTCGCAGGTTCGAAACTCGGCTGCGGCCTTTCTGCGTGGAGTTGCCTGTTCTCCCCATGCATGCGTGGGTTTCCTCCGGGTACTCTGGTTTCCCCCACAGATCACAACATGCCCTATAGGTTGTAAATTGTAAGTCGCTTTGGATAAAAGCGTCTGCTAAACGACTAAACATAAACAGAAACATAAAAGCCTTTCTTCTAAAGAAAAAAGGTTGCGCCGTCACCAGATGCCATTTTTGACTACAGCTAAAAAAACTACAGCGTCATGCGATACAGTCTGCATTTCCATCTTTTTTCTGATTGGTTATTTTTGAGCTGCCTAGTCCCGTCCCTCATGTGCCCCTCTGCCTGTGAGTAACCAGACTCTCTGTGCAGAATTAACCAGGACAAGTCTGGCAGGCCAGGCTAGGAATTCCACCTCTCCGTTTGTATCCTGATGACTTCATATCCAAGATCAGGAGTTTGCAGCCTTTACAATCCAAAGAACTATGTTTCTCCACGGTCCACATTAATAAATCTTGTTTAGAGCTACAACTTTTACGCAATCTTTTAAAAATATACAATTATCTACGAAAGAGAACTAGAGCCACGGTAAAAAATATGTTTTCTCAGGTTTCTGAGTAAAAACTCAGAATTCTGACTGTTTTCCAAGATTAAACTCTCTAGTGTTTGTTTTTAATTTACTATAAAAGATTTGTTGTCACCTAATGGAAAAATAACCATTCTCATTCATTGCAGTAAGTTTATTAAAAGTGCAAATCTGTCCTTTCATATCTATTGAAACAGGAGTTATTTTTTCATCAGTTCAAAGTTACTAAAAGCCACTGTGGGACTCCAACGTGGCTCCAGAGCAGCAGGATGCAGAGCCCTGCCCTAGATGGAGCACTGTCTTCTACAGAACGCAACACCTGGAGAAAAAGCGGTTCCACAAAGAGGAAGTAGAGCCTAATTGATGCCATTCAAGTTGAATTCATCCAGCCGATTTTGGACTAAATTTGATGAGTTGCTGAAAATGTCAGAAAATATTTTGATCCTCTGCTGCCAACTTTCTGTGAGGAGTTAGCATGTTATCCCCATGCACGTGTGGAGTTAGCGTGTTCTCCTCATCCATGTGTGGAGTTAGCATGTTCTCCTCATGCACGTGTGGAGTTAGCATGTTCTCCTCATGCACGTGTGGAGTTAGCGTGTTCTCCTCATGCACGTGTGGAGTTAGCGTGTTCTCCTCATGCACGTGTGGAGTTAGCGTGTTCTCCTCATGCACGTGTGGAGTTAGCATGTTCTCCTCATGCACATGTGGAGTTAGCATGTTCTCCTCATGCACGTGTGGAGTTAACGTGTTCTCCTCATGCACGTGTGGAGTTAGCGTGTTCTCCTCATGCACGTGTGGAGTAAGCATGTTCTCCTCATGCACGTGTGGAGTTAGCGTGTTCTCCTCATGCACGTGTGGAGTTAGTGTGTTCTCCTCATGCACGTGTGGAGTTAGCATGTCCTCCTCATGCACTTGTGGAATTAGCGTGTTCTCCCCATGCACGTGTGGAGTTAGCATGTTCTCCTCATGCACATGTGGAGTTAGCATGTTCTCCTCATGCACTTGTGGAGTTAGCATGTTCTCCTCATGCACTGTGGAGTTAGCGTGTTCTCCTCATGCACGTGTGGAGTTAGCATGTTCTCCTCATCCATGTGTGGAGTTAGCGTGTTCTCCTCATGCACATGTGGAGTTAGCGTGTTCTCCTCATGCATGTGTGGAGTTAGCGTGTTCTCCTCATGCACGTGTGGAGTTAGCATGTTCTCCTCATGCACGTGTGGAGTTAGCGTGTTCTCCTCATGCACGTGTGGAGTTAGCATGTTCTCCTCATGCACGTGTGGAGTTAGTGTGTTCTCCTCATGCACGTGTGGAGTTAGCATGTTCTCCTCATGCACATGTGGAGTTAGCATGTTCTCCTCATGCACGTGTGGAGTTAGCATGTTCTCCTCATGCATGTGTGGAGTTAGCATGTTCTCCTCATGCAAATGTGGAGTTAGCGTGTTCCCCTCATGCATGTGTGGAGTTAGCATGTTGTCCTCATGCACGTGCGGAGTTGGTGTGTTCTCCTCATGTATGTGTGGAGTTAGCATGTTCTCCTCATGCATGTGTGGAGTTAGCATGTTCTCCTCATGCACATGTGGAGTTAGCATGTTTTCTCCATACATGTGTGGAGTTAGCGTGTTCTCCTCATGCATGTGTGGAGTTAGCATGTTCTCCTCATGCACGTGTGGTGTTAGCATGTTAACTCCATACATGTGTGGAGTTAGCATGTTTTCTCCATACACGTGTGGAGTTAGCGTGTTCTCCTCATGCATGTGTGGAGTTAGCATGTTCTCCTCATGCACGTGTGGTGTTAGCATGTTAACTCCATACATGTGTGGAGTTAGCATGTTTTCTCCATACACGTGTGGAGTTAGCGTGTTCTCCTCATGCATGTGTGGAGTTAGCATGTTCTCTTCATGCACGTGTGGAGTTAGCATGTTTTCTCCATACATGTGTGGAGTTAGTGTGTTCTCCTCATACACATGTGGAGTTAGCACGTTCTCCTCATGCACATGTGGACTTAGCATGTTAACTCCATACATGTGTGGTAGTTAAGCCTGATTTATACTTCTCCGTCAGCTCCACTAGGGGCTCCGTCACCTGGGGGGCGTGGCAAAGCAATTTCCTGCCAGGACAGCAGAAGGCGTAGCCCTTTTCTGTGGTATCCTGTTACCGTTACACTCATGTATCTGGTCCACAATAGTGTATTTACTATTGTGTTTATGTTTTTCAGAGACTTTATAACACAAACAAATTAGTCCTTCATTCTCCTCCTCCTCTAAACCCACGTTTCCTGTCATTTTCATCTACAGTTGTGGTCAGAAGTTTACGTACACTTGTAAAAAATATAATATAATGGCTCTACTGAGTGTCCCGTTGTTTCTAAAACTCTGATTTTTCTCTGATAGAGTGATTGGAACAGATACTTCTTTGTCACAAAAAACATTCATGAAGTTTGGTTCTTTAATGTCTTTATTATGGGTTAACAGAGAAAAGTGATCACATTTGCTGGGTCACAAATATACATACAGCAACATGAACTAGCAATTTTGGTGACTTAGAAACGTGTCAGTGAACTGAGCTTCATAGCATGGCCTCTTAACTTCTTGTGAGTGATTATGAGTGACTACAGCTAGTGACTTCTCTTAGGCCAGGTAAATAGGGCTCATTGGATACAAACTCCCACAAACGCTACAATGGGAAAGTCAAAGGAGCTCAGCATGGATCTGAAAAAGCGAATTATTGACTTTAACAAGTCAGGAAAGTCACTTGGGGTCATTTCAAAGCAGCTGCAGGTCCAAAGAGCAACAGTGCAAACAATTGTTTGTAAGTATAAGGTGCATGGCACTGTTTCATCACTGCCAAGATCAGGAAGAAAACGCAAGCTATCACCTGCTGCTGAGAGAAAATTGGTCAGGAGGGTAAAGAGTGAACCAAGAATCACCAAAAAGCAGATCTGCCAAGAATTAGAAGCTGCTGGAACACAGGTGTCATTGTCCACAGTCAAACGTGTTTTGCATCTCCATGGACTGAGAGGCTGCCGTGCAAGAAGGAAGCCCTTGCTCCAAAAGCGGCACCTTAAGGCTCGACTGAAGTTTGCTGCTGATCACATGGACAAAGATAAGACCTTCTGGAGGAAAGTTCTGTGGTCAGACGAAACAAAAATCGAGCTTTTTGGCCACAATGCCCAGCAATATGTTTGGAGGAGAAAAGGTGAGGCCTTTAACCCCAAGAACACCGTGCCTACAGTCAAGCATGGTGGTGGGAATATTATGCTGTGGGGCTGTTTTGCTGCCAATGGAACTGGTGCTTTACAGAGAGTAAATGGGATAATGAAGAAGGAGGATTACCTTCACATTCTTCAACATAACCTAAAATCATCAGCACGAAGGTTGGGTCTTGGGCGCAGTTGGGTGTTCCAACAGGACAATGACCCCAAACACACATCAAAAGTGGTAAAGGAATGGCTAAATCAGGCTAGAATAAGGGTCTTAGAATGGCCTTCCCAAAGTCCTGACTTAAACCCCATTGAAAACATGTGGACAGTGCTGAAGAAACAAGTCCATGTCAGAAAGCCATCAAATTTAACTGAACTTCACCAATTCTGTCAAGAGGAGTGGTCAAAGATTCAACCAGAAGCTTGCCAGAAGCTTGTGGATGGCTACCAAAAGCGCCTGATTGAAGTGAAAATGGCTAAGGGACATGTAACCAACTATTAGCACTGCTGTATGTATATTTGTGACCCAGCAAATGTGATCACTTTTCTCTGTTAACCCATAATAAAGACATTAAAGAACCAGACTTCATGAATGTTTTTTGTGACAAAGAAGTATCTGTTCTAATCACTCTATCAGAGAAAAATCAGAGTTTTAGAAATAACGGGACACTCAGTAGAGCCATTATATTATATTTTTTTACAAGTGTATGTAAACTTCTGACCACAACTGTACAAATAAAGTGTTACCTCCGCACTTTGTACACTTGCTGCACACGGGTGAATAAACGTTCATATTTTCAGACTTTTTCTCGTGATGCATTCATCAGTCTGTTCCGTGTCTGCCGCTAATTATCTTTTTACATTTTGATGGGGCAATGGTGATACTGTTGACGAATTTACAGGAAGCGGTGTCCTGACCAATCACAAGCTTGCGGTCTCCGTCACGTTCGACCGATGTTTAGAAACTTTGACATGTCTCTGTCACCCTTGTCTCTGTGAGACTGTTAGAGAGCCCTTGTGCTGATGCGTGTCTCTGCACTGACCCAGATGGAGAAGTATAAATCAGGCTTTAGAGCAAGAAAAGTTTCATGAACTCACAATAAAATGTTTTCTAACTAGCTGACGTTAAAGTTTTCTGATCCAACGTACATCTATAGCTACACACAGTGTCAAGACGAGTGCAGACTGTGAAAGTTTGGTAGAAACAAAGGTTCATGAGATGAAAACAAAATTAAACAAAATGTATTTTACTTTGAGGAGCTGATTTGATTGTTTGATCACACAGATAGAAGGAAACACACACACACACACACACACACACACACACACACACACACACACACACACACACACACACACACACACACACACACACACACACGCACACACACACACACACACACACACACACACACACACACACACACACACACACACACACACACACACACACGTCTGTAAACACAAAAATATATGTCCGTGCCTCCAAGTAGCCCCCAGGGGCCCTCAGGCCCAAATGGGTCCATTAATGAGGCCAAATGGATGCACGTCTAAAGCCTCATGACATCAGACATGGAGGGCACAGATAAGAGATGTGCTGCAGCCACACAAATACAGACTCATTCAGAAATCATCCTCCATGTTTGCAGACCTACAAAATAAAAGCTTCACAATAAAATCAGCAGATTGTTTCTGGGTGAATGATTCAAATTAAACCAGGAACACTCTCTGCTAAAGGATGGGGTTACTTACTCATGAAACAGCAGAAATAATCCAGGGGTTTTTACAACTAAGTACATACATTTCTCTTTAATTTGCTGACTTTCTGCGGCAGCCATCTTGAATCAGGTAGACGCTCATTTTCTGACAATTTCAATAAAAATCCATCCAATGGTGTGGGGTAATAGTAAAGCCCCATGGAGTTGTCCACACTTCCAGTGATGTTAGACTTTTTTAAGGATTCTGTGGCTCATTTCAGGAGTGTTGTCATCCATCAGGTCACTTGCATTTGTCAGAAGATCTGAAGAGCAAGGGAAGGCTACGGACAGGCATTGCCTTGGACGGTAAGTGCCTTGCTTACGAGGACACTGTCGTTCCTTGGTCAACAGCCTCACCTCACATGACCGCCGCTTTACGTCCCGTGTCACGTGACAGGGAGGTAAAGTTATATTTCATATGTAAAAGTTGTAATATAAATGTAAAACGAGCCTTTTACTTATATATTGGTTAAATTAAATATGAAAGTTAGTTAGTACCCAAAGCTGCGACTACTAAGCAACTAACCAACCATAGATAACTGGTTTCGATCTAAAAATTTACATTTTTGATATAAACCTGACAGCTACAATTAATTGGCTTACATTTGAAATGGAAATGTGCCCTCAAAGTGGCTGCTGGCTCCTGATCCACCATCTTTTTGAAAATACCGTGCTGTATTCTGGGAAATATTTGACCGAGAGAAGGCAACGAGGCACCTGCGTGACGTTTTAGTCAGTTAACTGAACGGCAGACAAACCAAGGACAGACAACATGAACATGGAGCGCGCCTTGGTGGTAGGAACCTGACTAATGTTGAGGTTTTGGCTGATTTGGAACAAAGTTTAAACCTGCATGAGTCATAACTGCAAAGTTTAATGCGTCAGAACCATCCATAACCTGTTTTATCCTGATGGAGGTTCTACATTCCCAAAGACGTTCCCTCTCATCCAACCAACGACTGTATCAGACGTTTAAACCGAAACAAACAACCATCCCCATTGGTCTAGTGGAAGTTTTAGCTCCACCCCTTCTGAAGGGGACTTCAGATGTTTCCAAGTTTTTTCTGCTGTTTGTCTAAGTACTATGTTTGTTTTAGAGTTGTTATTATTCAAAAAACACTGTGTGCAGGTGAGTGGGCTGGGCTTTCAGTCAGACCCACCTGCATGTACACAGTTGGCATGTTGTGGCTTTATTTTAAATGTAAGGCAGTGGAGATGGTTGATCTGATCAGTTCTAGGTCCACAGTAAAAGCAAGAAGCCCCCACCTTATGGAAAACAACGTCTCCGACGTGGACCAGAACAGCAAACGCCTGAATGACATTCAGAGAGGAAGATCAGGGCGAGCTAGCTCGTAGTAGCAGAGCACTCTAAGAGCTGAATTAGAGAACTTCTTCAGTGCATCAAAAGTTTCAGTTATCACAGGGTGCCTAAGTCACTTCCGCATCGTGGGTTCCCAGATGAACAAAAAAAATGAATGCAAGTCAACAGGGCTAAAAACGTTACTTGCTAACCCGCTTTGCCTTACGCCTTGGATCACACAAGTGTTGTACTGCAGTTTAAATTAAAAGTAATGATGGGTGTTCAACCATGCCAGTCACATACTTTATTTTAGATTATTTTATATTACGAGCTTGTAAAAGTTCGTAATTAGCATGACTACAAACTAGAAATCGGCACGTCGCATATGTGGCATCACCACAGAATCTCCTCCCCCTAGCGTAGCTGCTACTTACCACATGACCAGATTTATGGTGGTTCTTTCCTCCTGTGGGAAGTTTGCTAGACTTACAGCCCTTTTCCCTTAGTTTTCTCCGTGTCTGGTTCGATGACGTCACTTTCGTGAAACGCAGTAGTCCTAGACTTATTTCCACACAAAACCTAAAAAAGTGTTTCCTCCTGTTAGAAAATATGCGCGTTCTTGGTATCAAATTCTGTCTTTAAACTTCACGGACATCATGTGTGAAATCCATGGAACAAAACAAGCGTAATTAGAAAATAGCGTTTTTAGCCCTGTTGACTTGCATTCATTTTGTCGTTCTTCCGGAGACCTGAAGGTGCGGAAGTGATTTAGGCTCCCTATTTATCAGAACCCACATGAATCATTTTACTTGGTTAAAAAGTTCATTTCCATCAGAACCAATCTTTCAAAACCCAACATAAAGTTCTGCATAAAAACAAGCACTTTCTGTTTTACAGGATTGTTCTTCACCCAGGTTACTGGATTTGATCCTGTTAACTTCATAATCTGATCTCTTGGAGCAGAAGAAGAGAAAAGCAGCAAGACAAGAACTCCAAAGGTCTGAGTGGAAAACAAAACACGAGAACGGTCAGGGATTCTTTAGTGGTCTAAAACAAAACCAGCCCCATGTCCTCCTCCTGGGTCTGCTGCATGAAGATGTTTCATCCTGCTGCTGGTTTCTCAGGTTTCTCCCTCCACAGGTTGAGTTTGGAAGCAGCAGATAAAGAAGCTCCTCGGATGAGGAAGCATTTTTCAAATTAGCCTGAGAAGAGAGGGGTTCAGAAGGCTAATTGGATCAGAAGGAGCAATGAATGCAGCTAGCCTATCTGCCCATCTAAGAAGCCTCTCGCTGGTTTTCATGACCTCATGGTTCCTTCTGGCTGCTGCCACACCTGAACCGGACCTGAAGGTCCCATCATCTGGAAGACCAGGAATTCTCTTTGATGTCTTTATAGTTTTACTTTGTAAACATTTGTTAATTTTGTCACCAGAACTTAGAATTACTAGACTGGTAGGCCAGACTAAATAAATGTATTATTTAGTCTGGCCATGCTCCATTGACGGCTCTCGGTTGTGGGGCGGGTTCTACCGTTGTCTTTCAAATGATCTCCGCATTCCACTGGACAATGAATGTGACATACTCTTGTTTCACTCTGTTGCATCATCCCACCCACCAGGCATATAGAGTGCCCTGATTGGCCCACAAAGCGGATAAAGCTCTGTGATTTGTTCACTAAGCAGATAGAGCACTATGATTGGCCCACCATTATGGACCAATCACAGCTCTTTATGTGTTTGAAACCCCTCTAGAGAGCTGTGATTGGCTAGCCAGAGTCCTGGTAGGAGCTGCTGAGGTTCCAATGGAGCATGCCTAGACCAAACTTTGCAAAGCAAGAATTTGGTCTAGTTCACTAGGCTATAGAATTACATTAATGAGAGGAAACTATGGTTCTGATGGTTCTGGTGTCCGGTGAAACATGCGATCCGGGTCTAACTCGGGTTGGCCTCGCCGAACATTCCAGTTGTTCCGGATCATGTTGTTCTGCCTGGTTCTGCCGGGAGTTTCTGTTATCAGCCCTCAGCCGACAGCAGCTGGGACGAAGTGTGTGTGTGTGTGTGTGTGTGTGTGCATGTGCGTGTGTGTGTGTGTGTGTGTGTCTGTGTGTGTGTGCGCACGTGTGTGTGTGTGTGTGTGTGTGTGTGTGTGTGTGTGTTTTAAGCTAACTTTTGTTCGAGGTTGGCTGTGGAGGCCATCTTGAATCATGTTATGTTGTGTTGGCTGAAGTCTGTTGCATATCTGTTGAGGTGTTTTTTTGCAGAGCAAAGCTGCCCTCCTAGTGGAGGGTAAAGCCTGGTTCATGCTTCTCCGTCAGCTCCGCAAGGACAGACACGCACGGATTGACGGAAGCGTTTTGCTCTCATACTTCTCCGTCTCCTGGAGAGTGTTGCAAAGCAATTGCCCGGCAGGACAACAGAGGGCGTAGCGCTGTTCTGTGGTATCCTGTCATGTATCGGTCCAAGATAGTGTGTTTATATTGTGTTTTTTTGTATATAAGAGACTTTTTAACACAGACATATTTGTCTCTCATTCTCCTCCACCTCTTCATGCGCTTGCCACCTCTAAACCCACGTTTCCTGTCATTTCCGTCCACAAATAAAACGCTTGCAGCGCATCTTTTCACTCCTCCAGTCACGGAGAATTAAACGTTCATGTTTGTAGAGTTTTTTCGCGAGGTATTCTTCAAGCTTCTCCGTGTCTGCCGCTAGTTATCCTCGGCTCTCTTTATGTTTTTGAGGACGCAATGGCGGCGCTGTAGACAACAGCGGCGTCCTGACCAATCACAAGCTTGCATTGTCCGCCTCGACTGACGGATGTTTAGAAAAGAGAGCTCGACTCCTTCCATCCTTGTGGAGCTCTCCGGCAGGCCCGCAAAGACGTTGCGTGTCTCCGCATTGACGCAGACGGAGAAGCATGAATCAGGCTAAACTCTGAAGTGACTTTTTTTCCTCCACCTGAACCAATCCTCATGTAAACCCTCTTATCTCTATTAAGGTAGCGCGACTCGGGTTGCGAATGACCACAGTCACCAATTCTTGTCATGTGTCATGCCCATCTATGTCTGATCTCCATGGACGTAATTTTCACTTTAGAAGTGGGGGGGACACGGGGGAGGGGTATCTTTACGGTATGCTCTAATGGGAAACAGACTTCAACACAAACGGTTGTTTTCCGCTTGGTCCTAGAGCTCATCCAGTATTAATTTAATATAGTGTAATATTGTTTTGGATGGTAAAAAGTGCAGGGGTCAAAACTTGACTTTGGAAAATGTGGGGGGGACATGTGTCGTTCCCCCCCCCCCCCCCCCAAATTACGTCCATGCTGATCTCTGAATTGTGTGTACTGAAACTCTAATTTCCCTCTGGAATTAATAAAGTATTGATTGATTGATTGATTGATTGATTGATTGTTGTTGATACGGGTACTTTGTTTTCTGGTAAAATCCAGCAGCCCTTTGCTTTCCTTTAGACTTGTTTAAACAACAGGCTCAGAAATGACATTTCTCAGATTTCCAGTGGAGTCGTTATGTTGATGTGTGTTTTTCATACCAGTAAACGACACAAAGGGAAAATATTTAACAGTTCCTAAACACATCACACCTGTCACATGGAAATAAACTAAAATGAACTAAAGTGAGAAGAGAACAGAAACGGAGCTGCTGTTTGACTAGTTCGTCAGCAGTAATCTGAGGTCGCACCTCTGAGGGAGTATCAGTGAGGCTGACACACACACACACACACACACACACACACACACATACACACACACACACTCACACACACAATTTAAAATAAGTGAACAGGATCTTCAGTGTGTAAAACCTCCTCATGGCCCTCTCTGAGTCTAGACTTTAATAACGTGTCTCGTATTGATGACATCACAGTTTATCGGGGAAGAGGGGTCATCCTCTTCTCTGCTTTTGCTCAGATTTCTTTTCTTCTGAATTCCTTTCATTTTGGCTGAATGGGTGAAGAATGTAAACAGTAGTGATGTGACGTTCATGAACGAATCACATTTTTTGAACAGCTCTTCACTAAGCACCAAGTCCTTGTAGAGAGTATCATCCACAAGGCGGGGTTTGAGTAGCGACCACATTGTTGCCTCGACTTGTTTCAAACCACATAGAGAAGATGATCAGGAGTGGCAGTAACCCCTCTTATCCAGAAAAAGGCAGCAAAGCGCCATCTGATGAGCAGTCTACCTGAAATTGAAAGGTCAACTTCACTGAAAAACCATGTTTTAGTGATTATGTCTGATTCTAATAGGTCACTCTGAGTGATTTATGCAGGCTGAACATGAAAATAGTCTCCTACACCTATCTCCTGCAGTAGCTTCTGATAGGAAACAGATGGTGAAATTCTAGGATTAGAAAAGCCTGATAGATTTACGTCACACTGTCACTAACGTTCATGGATGCACCCGACCTCTGTCGCCATCGTATTCAGTGTCTAGGGGTGGAGCCTCATGGAAAGACTGAAATAGACACTGCAGATGGGCAAGTGGGATGAGGGAGAGGAAGCAGGCTGTGAGTCATGGGGGATTGTTATCAGGAGATAAACAGATTTGCTTTTAACTCCTGATTTAAACAAACTACCTGTCCCAGAGGAACTAGTCATCATGGATTAGTTGCCAACACCTTAGTTACTGCTGGGAATATGAAGAGTAGAAGCCAAACATCTGATTTAGCACAGATTAAGAAAAACACATTTGGTCTGTTTACAATCAAATGATTAAGCTCAGAGTTTTATGTTTCTTACTTCTGCTCCAAATCAATCAGATCATCTAGCTTTCCAGTCCAGGGGCCTCGTGTACCAAACGTTCGTAGACATATTCCTAAATTTGTTCCTATGAACGAAATTTAGAATGTAAAATCAGTCAAAATCCTGATTTATGAAACATGCGGTGGCCTCTCGTATGTGCGGTCCTCCGCCCTCATCGGATGATAAATCCCACCTGAGCTACCCAGGTGCTCGTGTCCGTTCTCAGTCATTTACATACAGAAACGCCCTCAATTAACCATATTTGGTCACGCCACGTCAGCAGTGGGGGGATTCCTGCGTTCTACCAGGAAAAAAAATATTTTGTCGTGAGATCGGGCTGCCGAAGCGCAAAAGAACCAAACAAGTTAGGTTATGTGGTCGAGACAGAGGAGAGGTTCCCGTCAGAAATAAATAAATACTTTAATCTGATAAATCGTAGAGTAACTGGTAGTTGTTTACATTTAAGGAGTCCTTCTGGGTGGTGTTTGTTTTATTTGGAGTGCAGCCTTAGAATTGGATGTGTGCGGTTTATTTGTGGCTCCACAAAGGATCCCAAATCCCAGCACAGTTCCATGGATCTGCTGTTAACGTGCACACAGAGCTCATGATATAGAAACTTTCTTTTATCTAACGCGTCTCAATCATGAGTAGTTTCACAAGGACGCAATATAACATAATAAAATTTAATTTGAAATTTTAATAATTAATTAAAAGATTAAAAACATAAAAACGTGAAGCGTAAACAAAAACACGGCATCCGTTCTACAAAGTCCGATTCCCGTTGAGTGTTTTAGCACCAGTTATGTGACTCAGCTGTTTTTCCACCGGAATATTTATGTAATAGGTAAAATAATTAGTGGATGAGGAATGTGTATGGATGACTGAGACCTTCGGTGTATCGGTTCACCAACTCAACTTGCCTGATTTAACTTCAGGTATCAGTCACCCCCAACCCCGAAACAAGCCAATAACACACACACACACCAGCAGGATGGAGGATTTTCTCTCCACCTTGTTCACTAAAAGAAAAGGGGAAGGGGCGAGCGACTCTGAGCCGTAAAATTACTTACTGACCCGTGAGTGGTCGAGTCACTTGGAGTCATGGCTGAGACTTGGCTCTAGTGCAGTACAGCCACATGTTGCTCTTGCAGGACACTAACAACGATGAAAGGAGAAAACATGCTACCACCAACGCTTCTTTTTTTAGCCTCCAAACTAAACTCCAAGAAGCAGTGGTCCACATGTTCTTGCATGGAACTCCCACTGATATCAATGCTGATGTTACTCTCGTGTTGAATACTTGTCACTAGGACTGTTGGGTTTGAATTTGGTCGTGAGAGAGCTCAGTAAGCTGTGACTGGGCTGGTCACTCTGGATTTACCTGGGCCAACCCAAAAACCCACAGTGGGCTTTAAACCATAATCCAACATTAAAGTTACACTCAACAAAAATATAAACACAACACTTTTGTTTCTGCTCCGATTTTTCATGAGATGGACGTAAAGATACACAATATTACCATTTCTCTCAAACATTGTTCACAAATCGGTCTAAATGTGTGATACTGAGCACTTCTGCTTTGCTGAGATAATCCATCCCACCTCACAGGTGTGCCACATCAAGATGCTGATCCGACATCATGAGTAGTGCACAGGTGTACCTTATATTGCCCACAATAAAAGGCCACTCCGGAATGTGCAGTTTTTGCTTTATTGGGGGTCTGGGGACTCAGAACCGGTCAGCATCTGGTGTGACCACAATATGCCTCATGCAGTGCAACACATCTTCTTCGCATAGAGTTTATCAGATTGTCTATTGTGGCCTGTGGAATATTGGTCCACTCCTCTTCAATGGCTGTGCGAAGTTGTTGGATATTATTGGGAACTGGTACACACTGTCGTATACGCCGGTCAAGCACATCCCAAACATGCTGAACGGGTGACATGTCCGGTGAATATGCTGGCCATGCAAGAACTGGGACATTTTCAGCTTCCAAGAATTGTGTACAGATCCTTGCAACATGGGGCCGTGCATTATCTTGCTGAAACATGAGGTGATGTTCATGGATGTACGGCACAGCAATGGGCCTCAGGATCTCATCACGGTATCTCTGTGCATTCAAAATGCCATCAATAAAATGCACCTGTGTTCTTCGTCCATAACAGATGCCTGCCCATACCATAACCCCACCACCACCATGGGCCACTCGATCAACAACATTGCCATCAGCAAAGCGCTCACCCACACAACGCCACACACACTGTCTACCATCTGCCCTGAACAATGTAAACCGAGATTCATCCGTGAAGAGAACACCTCTCCAATGTGCCAGATGCCATTGAATGTGAGCATTTGCCCACTCAAGTCTGTTACGGCGACGAGCTGGAGTCAGGTCAAGACCCCGATGAGGACGACGAGCATGCAGTTGAGCTTCCCTGAGATGGTTTCTGACAGTTTGTGCAGAAATTGTTTGGTTATGCAAACCAATTGTTTCAGCAGCTGTCTGAGTGGCTGGTCTCAGACAATCTTGGAGGTGAATCTGCTGGATGTGGAGGTCCTGGGCTGGTGTGGTTACACGTCATCTGCGGTTGTGAGGCCAGTTGGATGTACTGCCATATTCTCTGAAACGCCTTTGGAGATGGCTTATGGTGGAGAAATGAACATTCAGTGCACGAGCAACAGATCTGGTTGACATTCCTGCTGTCAGCATGCCAATTGCACTCTCCCTCAATGCTTGTAGCATCTGTGGCATTTTGCTGTGAGACAAAACTGCACATTCCAGGGTGGCCTTTTATTGTGGGCAGTATAAGGTACATCTGTGCACTACTCATGATGTCGGATCAGCTTCTTGATGTGGCACACCTGTGAGGTGGGATGAATTATCTCAGCAAAGCAGAAGTGCTCACTATCACACATTTAGACTGATTTGTGAACAATGTTTGAGAGAAATGGTGATATTGTTTATCTTTACGTCCATCTCATGAAAAATCGGAGCAGAAACAAAGGTGTTGCATTTATATTTTTGTTGAGTGTATTTCAGACTTAAAAGGTTCATTCTAGTGACTGATGGGATGGTGATTGATTTAACGTTCATTGAAGAAAATAAAACTCAGTCTGACTTCAATATGAAGTTTCAGATTTGGTTTAAAAAATGTGATTTAATTAACCTGAGAGCTTTGTTGGTTTTTACATAAAGTTTCTGCCCTGAGATTTCCCCTTCCAGGAATTATGCATGTTTTTTTTCAGAAATCCATAAAAGTGATAAAAGTACTAACCAGTGGTGTTAGATGACCACTTACCTACAGACGTCAATCACAGAGCGTGCTCAAGCGTCTGAGGATGCACCTCGGTTGATTCTACCGTTTCTCATGAACACGTAAGTCTTTAACAGGAAACACAAGACAACGTGCGCAGAATGATTGTAAAACTATTTGTTTTTGCTCTGTTTTGTCAGCTAGAGGACCACATTCATGAATGAGAGACGTGGCTTTTGGCTGTAAAACCTAAATGAAAGCAGGTCATTATGTGGCACGCTTGTCAGCAGTAGATGGTGCCATCATGTAAAAAAACACAGATAGCTACTTTAAATCATAAAAAGGGAGTTACGTTCATAGACATGAATACGTAGATGCCCCATTGGGTGCTGGAGAATGTATTTGATTCTACGTTTTAAAAATATTCCCCACAGTTTGAAATAGGTTATAAACTTTTTACATTATTAGTTTTATTTGGGATTTTTTGTACAATACGTTGCTGGTTGCTGTATCAACACGGACATGCATCAGAGATGGAAGCACAAATGGAGAGACTATTAATAAAGAAAATGTGATTGTGAAGACAAGTAATTATTTAATATTTTTCAGTTAATAACACTGACTACAACGAACTGCTGAAGCATGAGACAAACAGGATTACGAACGTAAGAAGATATGTTGTTCTGTTTTGTGGACTCAAGTAATAAGAATAGAATTAAGATAATTCAAGAACAGTTGTCGAACAATAACTTAAAAAAATTAGACATTTTCCATAAAACTGCTCATTTCCACTTGCTTTGTATTATTAGCATTTGCTATTTTGTTATTAAGTAAGGAACGACAAGAAATAAGAATTAACAATAACATAACTATCAATAAATAAATGTCAAAGAGTAAAACAAAAATCGTATGTAACCATTAAAGGTTCAACTTTGTTGTGTCCATCTTAGCCATCCTAGCCCAGCTAGAATTGAGACAAAATGATCTGTAACACTGTAGATTTGAGGTTTGTACCTGTAGAATGAAATGTGTGTTTTGAGAGTTTTGATTTCAAACATGTACATTGATTTTTTTTTTATTTGGGAAGTCTCCTAGGTAAAAACCAAAAGTTTCATGTTTCTGAATGTGTCACGCCCTGTCCTGTCTTCTCTTAGGTTTTCATCAGTGTCTCCGTTAATTGCTCCCACCTGCCTCTTGTTTCCCAATCACCATAGCTCCCTCTCCTCGTGTATTTAAACCCCTTCTGTTCTGTGTTCCATGTCGTGTCATTGTTTCAGTGTCCAGCGTGTCTCCAATAAACTCATGTCAAACGGACTTACCTGTTCGCCTTCTTCCTCCCCGCGTTTGGGTCCTACCTCCGCTCCACTCGCCAGGCACGCACGTGACAGAATGACACGACCCCCTGAAGGGTCCAGCGGGGAGATCCTCCCATGGAAGTATCTATTCCAGTTCCTCTTCGCCGACTATCGACCGGCTTCTCCTTCCCCAGCTCCAGCTCCGCCTCGCCGCAGACAGCGTCCCCGACCTTCTGCCTCGGCGTTCTTCGCCACCCTTCCGGAACCGGGCGGGAGGTTGGATGGAGAGACGCTCCGGGATCGCTCCAGCTTCGAGGGCACAAGGCTGGCTTTCTGCTCCCCCGGGGTCGGTCCACGGTGTGGGGAGAGACGCCGGAATCCACCGCAGCCCTGCGCTTCAGGACGGAGCTGCGAGCCCGCCGCTGGCCGTGCTCGGCGAGCCAGTTCGGACACGCCCCCGGTCAGACCAGCGGTCCCGTCTCCGGCCGAATCGGCGTCTGCAGGAGGAGGAGCTGCGCTCGCAGCCCTGTGGGCGGAGCACGCCAGTCTACAGGTCGAGACAGCCCAGGGTCGTCAGACCATCGAACTCCAAGTTCTCCAGCTGGATGATCTGCTCGCTGAACTCCACGGGCTCCAGCTGGACGATCTGCTCACTGAGCTCCAGCTGGACCACCTGCTCGCTGAGCTCCAGCTGGACGAACTGTTCACGGCTCCGGCTGGACGCAGCTGCTTGGACCCGTCCCCGGTTGGACCAGCTGTCCCGCCTCCGGTCCACTCGGCTCCTCTGTCATCTGTGGGAGGTGGAGCCACACCCACAATCCAGCCAACTGAACTGGCCAGTAAACGGGCTGAGCTGGTCCGGCTTCAACAGAGCGCCCATTCTAATCAGCTCCGACTGGACGCTCTGCGCTCCCTGTCTTCAGCACTAGCACTGCTCGTTCACTCAAGGCCTGTTCCAGGGGGGGTCCAGAAGCAGACGGTTCAGGCCCAGAAGCAGACGGTGCAGGCCCAGAAGCAGACGGTGCAGGCCCAGAAGCAGACGGTACCAGCCCAGAAGCAGACGGTGCGGGCCCAGAAGCAGACGGTTCCAGTTCCGGCCAAGAAGCAGACGGTACCAGCCCAGAAGCAGATGGGTCCGGTGCAGGCCCAGAAGCAGATGTTACCAGCCCAGAAGTCGGCGGTTCGGAGACCGGCGGTCCAGAAGCCGGAGAACCAGAAGCCGATGGAAGGCGACGCCCCCGGGCCAGAAGCCGATGCCCCCGGACCACGGGTCGACGCCTCCCAAGTCGGCTCGTCTGATGTCGCCGCCTCCCAAGTCGGCTCGTCTGACGATGCCTCCTTTGAAGTCGTCGCCCAGGTCGACGTGTCCGAAGTCGTCTCCCAGGTCGACGTGTCCGAAGTCGTCTCCCAGGTCGAAGTGTCCGAAGTCGCCTCCAATCCAAGGGTCGACGCCTCCAATCCAAGGGTCGACGCCTCCAATCCAAGGGTCGACGCCTCCAATCCAAGGGTCGACGCCTCCAAGCCAAGGGTCGACGCCTCCAAGCCAAGGGTCGACGCCTCCAATCCAAGGGTCAACGCCTCCTCTGAAGTCGGCTCGTCTGATGACGTCGCCTCCCCTGAAGTCGGCTCGTCTGATGACGTAGCCTCCTCTGATGTCGGCTCGTCTGAAGTCGTCTCGTCTGTCGCCTCCCCTGAAGTCGGCTCGTCTGATGACGTCGCCTCCCCTGAAGTCGGCTCGTCCGATGACATTGCCTCCCCTGAAGTCGGCTCGTCTGATGACGTTGCCTCCCCTGAAGTCGGCTCGTCTGATGACGTCGCCTCCCCTGTAGTTGGCTCGTCCGATGACGTCCCCTCTGGTCTGACGTCTCCTCCGTCTCCGGTTCCAATGGTGATTCTGAAGGTCGCTCCGGTCCAGCCTGCAGGGACTTTGTCACCGGCCCAGCCTGTGTCCCCGGCCCAGCCTGCAGGGCTCCTCTACCGCAGGCGCCGCCCTCCCAGGGCCCGTCGCCTCCTCTTCTGCCGCAGGCACCGGCCTCCAGGGGACCGTCGCCTCCTCTTCTGCCCCAGGCGCAGGCCCCCAAGGGCCTGTCCTCGTCTCCTCATCTGCCGCAGGCGCCGGCCTCCAAGGGACCGTCGCCTCCTCATCTGCCCCAGGCGCCGGCCTCCAAGGGACCGTCGCCTCCTCATCTGCCCCAGGCGCAGGCCCCCAAGGGTCCGTCCTCGTCTCCTCATCTGCCCCAGGCGCTGGCCTCCAAGGGCCCGTCGCCTCCTCATCTGCCGCAGGCGCAGGTCTCCTGACTCTGCTGATCCCTGCCGCCTCTCCTGTGGTCCCTCGGTTCCTCTGGGCCCTCCCTCCGGGTCCCCCTCCTCCCACCCTGCTCCTTGTTCCTGTGGGCGTCTGGGATCCGCCCTTTGAGGGGGGGGGGGGGGGGGGGGGGTACTGTCACGCCCTGTCCTGTCTTCTCTTAGGTTTTCGTCAGTGTCTCCGTTAATTGCTCCCACCTGCCTCTTGTTTCCCAATCACCATAGCTCCCTCTCCTCGTGTATTTAAACCCCTTCTGTTCTGTGTTCCATGTCGTGTCATTGTTTCAGTGTCCAGCGTGTCTCCAATAAACTCATGTCAAACAGACTTACCTGTTCGCCTTCTTCCTCCCCGCGTTTGGATCCTACCTCCGCTCCACTCACCAGGCACGCACGTGACAGAATGAATGTTTGATGTTACAAAATGAGTAGTAAATGAAAAATTTTTTTTTTGATTTTACAAAATAAAAAATACATGTACAAAATGAAAATTTTCTGTTACAAAACAAGAAATAAAAGTACAAACTGAGAATTACAAGTTAGAAAACTAAAGTTACAAGTTACGAATCCAAAGTTCCACGTCATAAAACATGTTCCGAGTTACAAAACTTGGTACAAGTTACATTGAATATTGTCCCAATCCTAGCTCCACATAGGGTGCAGACGCTTTTCTGCTCCTCTCCTCCATATCTTATCCTCAAGGCCTTTGTCTGTCTCTGGGTGCTGGGCGCACGGCTGCTTCTGCATTTTTTCTTGAAACTGGAAACTGAAATTCACTAAAATGGATCTCATCAGTTGGTCACTCAACGCGATTGATACAATTTTTTCAACGTTGAGAACGGGAGAAGGGGCTCCCGGATGCCCCTCCGGGACAGACCAGCTGTCTGTGGAGGACTCTGAAGATGTGTGGATATTCGTGGTGTTGGTGTCAGGTTTCCTGCTGATCAGCATTGGAAGCTACCTGGCTTACCGGAAAATTAACGAGTTGTCGAGGAATATTGGCCTGATCCCGGAGCTCAGATGGATTGCACCGCGCTGTGAATTCACAGACTCACATAATTGTCGAGATGAATCGTAAGCTTCGAACTTTGGCCGAGATTCTTCTTTGGCACAAAAGATGGATGCCATTACTTATTCACAAGGATGCAGTCATGTATTTATTTGTTGAGATATGCGATTGTTTGTTTTGCACTATCTTACAGGGTACTACTGTAGATCATTTTTTACTGTATATATTGTATATCATATTTCTATTTCACCTGTTCCTTTGTCTCTCCTACTGCTTTGAGCATGTACATGACACAAGAATTTCCCTCGGGATAAATAAAGTTGTTCTTATCTTATCTTATCTTATCTTATCTTATCAAGGATAGAGTGGACGGACCAGATCGGATTGGGATAGGTTAACGTCCATTATTGGGATTTTGAGAGGTTGAGGACTAACAAACTGTAAGACAGAGAGGAAATTATCTCTGTCTGGCCCCAAAACAATTTCTAATCGGAATCTGGCGTCCTTGAGCCTGCAAGGCTCCAACGAAAACTCCGCCCTCAGAAGATATATGGAATGTGCCGTCACTATGGCAACTCAACTCTGTCTCCTATGCCAGCCTGGGCGTGACTGCGGGAAAGCCGCTGAAACGTTCCAGGGTCACTGCAACCCTCCAACCCTCAATGCTCCTCCCCCTATCTACACTGAGGTGACATGCGCTGCTTCTATCGTGGCTGCAGGAACTGAAGTACTCCCAACCCACCACCCCACCTAGTGGACACTTATGTTGTGTTGTCTGAAGTCTGTTGCATATCTGGCTGAGGTGTATTTTTGCAGAGCAAAGCTGCTCTCCTGGTGGAGAGTAACTCTGAAGTGCCTTTTTTTCCCTCCACCTGAACCATCCCTCATGTAAACCCCTCTTATCTCTATTAAGGTAGCGCGACTCAGGGTTGCGGATAACCGCAGTCACCAATTCTTGTCATGTGTATTGCCCATGTATGTCTGATCTCTGAATTGTGTGTACTGAAACTCTAATTTCCCTCTGGAATGAATAAAGTATCTTTGATTTGATTTGATTGATACCCTTGCTCCTGTGAGGATCCACCAGACCCATCCTCGAAATGTGGGCGGAGCGAGGACGCATATGAGGACGCGAGAATGAGTATTCTTGGAATTCGGATGGTACTCGTCGCTGTGCTGTGACGTCATTTACCTCAAAATGCGCTTTTACAAGCATCCTTCCTCTGGATTCGGACACGCGTTATGACTTTGAGCCTGACACTGGCCTTAGGCTACTGAGACAAAACAGATCATGTGGGATTACCAGTGACTTTTCTATACCTGATTTGAATATATTTTTATTTAATTTGTTTAACTATATCTATATTTTAATTATCATGCTGTAACTTGTGTCTGATTTTGAGAAAACACTTGATTAAATGTGTTTTTTAGTTTGGTAAGCACCTTCCTCAGTAGAAATTAATGCACTGGGGGTCAACAGAGATCCATCTAAGATGGCGGTTGGCCATTACAGCAGCTCCAGTAGGCAGCGCAGTCCACAGGGCGTCTACGTATGTATGTCTGTGGTTACATTGCTATAGTTTCTAGTTTTTTTGGAGGGAATGGTGCTAAAGCCCCCAGAGGCGTGACAGTGATTACATTTTTACATTTAAGTCTGTTTTAAGAATTAATCCGCTTTTAATTAATTTTTAAAACTGCAATATTAGCTGGAATACATAAAAGGCCTAGCATAAATAACCAAGCATAAATACATACAAAAGTAAGAGGACTATCCAAAGCATTTACGAAAATTTAATGATTAAAAGCAGTTAAAATGACACAAATGAACACCACAAGGGCCACAAACTGCTGCAAGATGAAACAAAGTGAGCTTAATGATTCATAAAAAGCTTTTTAAGAAAAGGAAAATCTGCCCTAAAACGAACCCAGAAGAGGAACTGATGCATTTTTATCAAACAAACTAATGCAATTAAATTTATGTAATGGTTATTTTAAATATTTGTTTTTATGGTTTAGAGAGTTTTCCGGTTGAGTTCAGTTTTTGCTTCGCAATCTGATTAAATGTCGCAATGAAGCTGGGATGTTGTTTTCCAACAAAATGTAATATACAGATGATGTCATGAAAAAGTTTACACTTTTTCTGCCAAAATGCTGCTAAAACAGTGCAGCAGGACTGGCAAATGTTTGTACTATGTTTGCACTATTACTGGCTGAAAGACTCCGCCTGCCGAGTTGGAAACGCCCCTCTTACAGGCGTTTTTTTGCATTTGTACAACCGTGAAACTATCCCAGAGGGGGCGCAGCAGCACAAAAGCTGGTGTAACTGTTAATGACATCACAGACAACCTGCGGAGGGGCAAACGAAACATTGTTCTCCTGCTTTTGTTGTGCAAACACACCAAATACCAGTGCTCTTTGGCACATTTACATTTATTTACTCAGCCTTTTAGCTAAATTCCATGATATCCCAGATCTATGTGACTCAGAAACTTTATGCTACAAAAAACAGCATTCCATCACTTCAGCATTCAGTTGCTGAGAAACACATCACTGAAACATTTTAACACTCATTTATTTCTAGATTACTAAAACCAGTCATTTGGGGCATGCCCTGGGCATGTCACTAGTCCATCACAGCACTGTTATAACGTTCTGTTATTTTCATTTTTATTTTCATTTTGTATGCCTTAGAAACACTGGAGAATACAAAGTTTATACATATATATAGATATAGATATATAATGTTTCTCCGTGTTTGGGACACGATGGACGTAAAAATGATGGTAAAAACAACACCAATGTGACAGACATAGCGACAATGTAAAAACAAGCCGTATAAAGCGGCAGATGCGTTATGTATGGAAGCCAAAGTGTGCCACATAATCATAAAAATAAAATTAAAATATTGAGTACAATTTTTAAAGCATTATGTACATATAAATAAAAAAAAATAAAAATATAACGAGCATTTTAAAATAATATGTTATAACAAGAAGGAACATCTGTAAAAATTATGCATTCCAATATGGCAGTCAGATGACGTCATAATATGCAAATTAGATGAGTGAATTTGCTCCCAACACAAACTTTGGGTCCTACAGAAGATTTTTCTCCTTCACACTTTACCTTTATCTTTAGCCATTGCCAAGCATACTGAGGTCAAAATTGATTATTTTCTTGAAAAAACTCTGGTGCCCAAAGGGTTAAAACTGTGAACGCCTACAGGTGCTGGCCAGTAAATTAGAATATCATCAAAAGGTTGAAAATATTTCAGTAATTCCATTCAAAACGTGAAACTTGTACATTATATTCATGCAATGCACACAGACCAATGTATTTCCAATGTTCATTACATTTAAATTAGATATTCATAAGTGACAACTAATGAAAACTCCACATTTGGTATCTCAAAAAATTAGAATATTCTGAAAAGGCTGAATATAGAAGACACCTGCTGCCACTCTAATCAGCTGATTTACTCAAAACACCTGCAAAGGCCTTTAAAAGGTCCCTCAGTCTTGTTTTGAAGGCACCACAATCATGGGGAAGACTTCTGACTTAACAGCTGTCCAAAAGACAATCATTGACACCTTGCACAAGGAGGGCAAGACACAAAAGGTGATTGCTAAAGAAGCTGGCTGTTCGCAGAGCTCTGTGTCCAAGCACATTAACAGACAGGCGAAGGGACGGAAAAAATGTGGTAGAAAAAAGTGTACAAGCTCTAGGGATAACCGCACCCTGCAGAGAATTGTGACGACAAACCCATTCAAAAATGTGGGGGAGATCCACAAAGAGTGGACTGCAGCTGGAGTCAGCGCTTCAAGAACCACCACGAGGAGACTCATGAAAGACATGGGATTCAGGTGTCGCATTCCGTGTGTCAAGCCACTCTTGAACAAGAAACAGCGCAAGAAGCGTCTCGCCTGGGCCAAGGACAAAAAGGACTGGACTGATGCTGAGTGGTCCAAAGTTATGTTTTCTGATGAAAGCAAGTTCTGCATTTCCTTTGGAAATCAAGGACCCAGAGTCTGGAGGAAGAGCGGAGAAGCACAGAATCCACGTTGCATGAGGTCCAGTGTAAAGTTTCCACCGTCAGTGATGGTGTGGGGTGCCATGTCATCTGCCGGTGTTGGCCCACTCTGTTTCCTGAGGTCCAGGGTCAATGCAGCCGTCTACCAGGAAGTTTTAGAGCACTTCATGCTTCCTGCTGCTGACCAACTTTATGGGGATGCAGACTTCACCTTTCAACAGGACTTGGCACCTGCACACAGTGCCAAAACCACCAGCACCTGGTTCAAGGACCATGGTATCCCTGTCCTTGATTGGCCAGCAAACTCGCCTGACCTTAACCCCATAGAAAATCTATGGGGTATTGTGAAGCGGAGGATGCAATACGCTAGACCCAACAATGCAGAGGAGCTGAAGACGACTATCAGAGCAACCTGGGCTCTCATAACACCTGAGCAGTGCCACAGACTGATCGAGTCCATGCCACGCCGCATTACTGCAGTTATTGAGGCAAAAGGAGCCCCGACTAAGTATTGAGTGCTATACATGCACATTCTTTTCATGTTCATTCTTTTCAGTTGGCCAACATTAGAGAAACAAACATTTTTTCATTGGCCTTTAGAATATTCTAATTTTCTGAGATACCAGATTTGATGTTTTCATTGGTTGTCACCTATAAATATCAAAATTAAACGTAATAAACATCGGAAATACATTGGTCTGTGTGCATTGCATGAATATAATGTACAAGTTTCACGTTTTGAATGGAATTACTGAAATATTTTCAACATTTTGATGATATTCTAATTTACTGGCCAGCACCTGTATAACAGATAAACAACTTTATTTTATTATTTATGTCAGATGCTGTTGTGGGCTCTTTTGTTCATTTTCCTGCTTCACAGAAGCAAAACACTGCAGCTCTGTCGTCACTGAAACATTTTTAACACACATTTGTCCAGTCAGACAGGCAGTCGGCTGATAGTTTACTAATATGTTTAAAGAACGGCACCTACGAGGGCTGCTACTGTAAGTGGCGTTCTTCAGCTTGTTAACATCAGGGGTACAGTAGCTATATAGCAACCCCAGATGCTAACAGAAGTTGGAAACCAGTATTTATAGCAATTGAAGCTTCCCAGTAATGTGTAGCACCTGCTGCCAACAAGCTTTAAATCCTAGTAATACCTTCTATGCCCAGATTGTATATAATTCTATAATTAATAATAAGTGAATGCACAGATAGATAGATGGCACACACGGCTGACATCTGGCTCCAGTACAGTAAAAGACATTTCAATGACAAAGGTTTTTTTTTTTATCTGAACTGAAATAGAGCATTATTTGTTTTACTGTAATCCACCAAGTATGAGCAAATCTCATTGTGTTCCTGTTGTTGACTAATGTAAGCAGTGCAGTAAGCGCTGAGCAATAAACTTCGAATACTTTCCTCAACTGAGACCCGTTGTTGTCCTTTGTTAGAAAACAACTGATTAGCAATGTGAGTAATGCAAAATTACCAAACCTTTTGTATAGCATGCTCTGCAGAGCTACATGCTGCAGTATACAGTACAACAGAGTGCATGACCTGCATGTCACTGTGCTGTTGTTGAGCTGCAGAATTGAGTGTCAGGAGCTGGGAAACTCCTCTGGACAACAGAGGGCGTAGCGCTGTTCTGTGGTATTTTGTCCTGTATCCGGTCCAGGATAGTGTATTTACTATTGTGTTGTTTGTATTTAAGAGACTTTTTAACATTCTCCTCCACCTCTTCATGTGCTCACCACCTCTAAACCGACGTTTACCATCATTTCCCTCCAGAGATTAAATGCTTGCTGTGTATATTTTCACTCCTCCAGTCACAGGTGAGTAGCGGTCATATTTTTAGTTTTTCTGCGAGGATTCTTCGAGCTGCTTCGTGTCTGTCGCTAGATATCCTCGGCTCTCTGCGTTTTTGAGGGCGCAATGGCGGCGCTGTTGACGACAGTGGCATGCTGACCAATCACAAGCATGCGTTCTCCATCTCTTTCGATGGATAGTTAAAATGTGGGGCTTGTCTCCGTCTTACTCTGCAAGCCCGTTGCGTTGACGCATAACGGTGTTGCGTATGTTCGTCCCGACGCAGACGGAGAAGTATAACTTAGGCTTTAGTTACGGTACTGGAGCCAGATGTCAGCCATGTGTGTGCCTTTATTAAATCAGGCAAAAAAAGAAATGCGCATAATTTATATGAAAAACACAACAGTGATACTGGAACAGCACAGGATTGCACCCCCCACAAGAACACAGACAGGTCACTCTGAAGGATTTTAGCAAACAACCGCTTTTGTTCTGTAAACAGGGCCGTTACTGGTGCATCACAGGAGGGGCACACTGTTTTTACCTGACCGGCACATTTGCACCACTGACTACGTTTACATGCAGCCAGTATCCGGGTTATGATCGGGTTAAGGTCGGTATTCGGGTTTCTGAGTTGATCAGAATAACCCGTTTACAAGCATAAATAGAAAGAGTTACCCCTAACTTGCATAACCCGATTTAAATGCGGACGTTGGGGTAGCGTCAGGACGTATGGACTACGTCCAGACGCAATATGCGTCATTTCGGGTTCTTCTTGTTCCGGTATCCGTGAAAACAACATGTTTCCCAGTCCGGAAGAGATAGCGACCACGTTTGTTGGCGTTTTAGTTTCCTCGTCACTCCAAAAGTGTGGTGCTGTGCCGCGACTCGCCATGTTGCTCCCAACTTGTTGTTTACTTCCGGTGTTCTGGCGCATACAAGACGTCTCGCTACTCAAAAGACCAAGATTCCTTGCGAACAGAGCATGCGCAGAACACACGCTTTGATGGGGATATCCCGATATGCGTTTACACGACCAAACATTCGGGTTAGAAAAGGGTTACCCCAGGTGTAGTAACCGGGTTTTTAAAAACCCGGTTATGAGCATATCCAGGTTTTTGGCGGTATTTACAAGGCCGTGCGGAACCGAGTTATTGTGAATATTCAGGTTTTAAAAGGATTACTGGCTACATGTAAATGCACTCAATGAGCTTCAGTGCAATGGGGAGGTGGGGGTTGGGTTTATTCTGATAGCAAGGTGCCCCTACTGCTCTGGAGTGTGGATCAGAGCTTACATCCATTTATAAGCCCAGTATCTATAAGACAAATCCAAAAAATCATGAGATTATTAAATAAAATCTTCTCTTAGCTGAGATATCTGATCATTACAGAAGCATATTGCAGTCAGTTGACAAAAATAGTTCAGTAACTCAGAGAAACAGCTTTATTTTTTTCCCCAAGATAACGCTCTATGCTTCCGTAGATCATCATACAGCGAACAAATAAAAATAACATGCCTAATGTTTTCCTCCACCTGACAGTGCTCACACAAACCTATAGGATGTTTTCCCATTATCTTAAGTGTACTATTTAAATAAGGACCAACAAAGCCCTATTAACTATTGTTGGTTCTTTCCTAGTATAACCCATATATGGTAATGAAGTATTAACATTATCTATTATTTCAAAAAGAAATAACTTCTGCTGTGTTGAATGAGAGCCTTTCTGTGACAGTGTCAAAAACCAAACTGTGTAGGAAAGCGACATCATGTGGTGACATCCTGCAATTGCATAATTTAAGCAAATTAAACACCTGGGACCGTAGGCGTGTCCCTGTGTGATGGGACTGGCAGGTGAGTGGCTGGTAACTGACTGGTCTTCGGCTGAAAGCCAGTTTACAGTCGGCAAAAAGTGTAAACTTTCTCATGATTCTCGTTCATCACATAAGTTTGTGGTTCTGCAGCACATTAAAGTCCCCCCCTCTCTCTCTCTTTCCGCCCATATAAGGACACTTCCTCTCCATGTTCATCAGTCCCCCCACCCCCACCTCACTGGAGATGGGTATTGACATTCCTCATCCAACCTTGAGGGCGATCAATCCCATATCCCCGGTCCCCTCCGCTGATCCATTCAGAAACACACTGGAGCTGATTATTCCCTCTAGAATTAAAACACTTAACGTTCCATCGCCCGGACGTGTGACGTCATTTTAAAATATACATTTAAAAGCATATTTTAACTGTCTCTGATGACATAATTAAGCACAAATGTGAAATGATCCAGTAATATTATACTTTACATTCTCTTCCAAATGTTGTTGGAACTCCAGAAATGAGATTAAATAAAGGAGAGAAAAAAAAGAAGCAAAAAGCTGCTGGTTTTACTTTGTTCTTCTGGATTAATTTACACTCTTATCTTTTTTTAAACTTTGCTTCTTTGTTTTTAAGTCTTTTGAAGCAAACACGTTTCTACTTTAACAGCAGAGTTTTGAATGAATCAGCAGGAAGAACGAATCACTTTGGGACACAAACTATTTTCTGAGGAATCTGTTTTTGCCTTTAAATATTTTTCTTTTTAGCGTTCAAATTCCCAAAACATAATTATGCTGTTGGAGTTTTATATCGTTGTACTTTTTGGGTTAGGGTTCATTTTATTCTCTTTAGTCATTTTTGTTTCACTGTTTAATTTTTCTACATGAACTTCTTCTTAAATCTTGAATTCGTCTCTAAAACAGCGTGAGCGTGTAATCCGGGATATTCGTCCCATTTTTGTTCTTATTTAGTAACTGATGGAACATTTTAACATCGAGATCAAAATGCATCTCAAGTTCATCCTGACATGCTTTTATTCTGGAGACCAGAGATTTTCACTTGTAATAAATAGTTGTTTCCCCCAAAAGATCACCTGATTTCAAATTAAAACTTCTCATCCCAAAGTCAAGTAAATCATCAGTACGTCGTGTTCAGATTAGAAGAATTCATGCCCACCTCTGTTTGGTTTGAGATCCATTCTGCAGAGATGTTCTGGTGTGCTCCAGACGGGTTCTGCTGTGGGTTCCTCCCTATCTCTGGACTCTTGGAGGCTATTTCTAAGAGAACACCTTCAGTGAACTATATTTCTTGACGTCCCTCTTTTAGTTTCTGAGTATACGTTTGTGATGATGAAGAAGAGGATGCGCTCTCTGAATATGGCACACTCTCCTCCTCTTCCTCTGCAGGAGAGACCCGGTCCTGGTGATTCCTCTTTGGGTCGCCTCCTCCTTCACCTCCCAAAAAGAGCTGACCAGTCCTTCAGACGCTTCCGATTCAGGAATCCTTAAAAATATTTCCCATAAGAGGAATGTTTGCAGCAGCTCTTCGGTTTAAGACGTAAGAAGGAGTGAATATTAAGAAGGTAAGAACTTCAGCAGCTCGAGTAAGAGAATCAGATCAGATGAGGAACTTTTATTTAAATGTTAAAAATCTTTTTCTGTTTCTAGAATCGTTCTCCTGCTTCCTCTCTTCTCTCTGAGAGATGAATGACTGAGAGCTGCACTCTGTCTCTGTTACACGCACACACACGCACGCGCACACACACACACACACACACACACACACACACACACACACACACACACACACACACACACACACACACACACATACACACCCCTCCTCCAGCTCCTCCCACATGTTTCCAACATGACGGAGAAGAACTCGACTTAAACAACTTAAGAAATTTTAACTTCTCATTTAAAAACTCATGAAACAACGAAGATCGGGACGTTTTATTATTTTATTTGAACCCAAATGTATATCAGGACTTTAACAGATTCTCCACCAGAGGCCAGAAGTGAGAAACGAGTGCAATCCTGATAAAGTGGTAGAGGACAGCTGGTGACAAGAAGAAAACTAAAAATTAAAACAAAAAATGCTCATTTTAAGATGCAATGACAGAATTAATACGAATCAAACCTTTTTAGAAGTTTTGCTGCATCAAACGTTATGTAGGACACGTGGGATTGGGTTGTTTAGCCATCATTTATTTACGTTTGTCTCCAAACCTGGACCCAATGAAAGGAAAAGGATTAAAAGCAGATTTTAATTCACTTATTCATCATCATCAGTGACTGATGACGGTGAAAATGCTGCATGACTGTAATACGAGCCTTTTCTCGTCTGTGTGTGTGTGTTTGTGTCCCCTCGCATGTGCGTGTCTCTGTGTGTGTGTGTGTGCGTGTGTGTGTGTGTGTGTGTGTGTGTGTGTGTGTTTGTAAGAGAGAGAAGTGATATTCATGTGCATTTGGGTGACAATTTTTCAGTTTTTCTGTTTTCCTGTGTTCTTACTCAGCAGAACTCAGGCTACAGAAACACACACACACACACACACACACACACACACACACACACACACACACACACACACACACACACACACACAGATTAATGTAACTGGACACTGGTCCCTAATGGGGTTGAGGGGGAGCTCTGTTTCCTGTTGAGGAAAGGATCTGAGATGAAACAAACTGCTGATGGAGAGACACAAAGACGAGGAAAAGACACAGACAATGAGATTATCTGAGAGAAGACAACGAGATGCATCTTTTCCTCCAAAGATGAACAAGGTGGTTTCTGAAAAAAGATTACATGATCAGAGCTAATGGATAAAAGGCTTGTGTGTTAAAAATCTCATGATTGTAATTATTTTTGTCCCTGATGGCGATCCATATGATCTGCCGGTCTGCTAGTGTTATTCTATCTCACAGCACAGACCTTCAGTGCAGGTGCGTTTCTGTAAAGGATCACAGAGTAGGGAGACAGTTTATCTCTACAGATCACTGACCTTGTCTCGTTCCTGCTAACAAACATCTGAACGTGACTTTTAGCAGCACGGTATAAGGGACAGTCCATATTTCTACATGTTTTCATTCATCTTCAGTCAGTATTTGTTCATCGTCCTAGTGAATAAGAGTTGCGCACAACCAGGATTTATAAACACCAGCTGGGGTTATTGAAGAAGCCAGTCAGCTTTATACACAATGTTTAGGTGTTTAGTAGAAAGTAGGGACTCGTTTCAGATGCTGGAGGAAGATGAGTTTCCGGTGCAGACAACTCGTGAATATCTGTATCTGTGCTGAAGGAAATTCCTCACTGGGTAACTGACTGTCTTCACGCTCTGTGATTGGCCAGTCATACAGAGCGCCCGCCCCTTCCTACACACAAACCATCAGATGCCCACAGCTGCTGTCACACACACACACACACACACACACACACACACACACACACACCTAAGGACAATTTAGACAGACCATTAGCCTAACAGTCATGTTTTTGGACTGTGGGAGGAAGCCGGAGTACCCGGAGAGAACCCACGCATGCACAGAGAGAACATGCAAACTCCATGCAGAAAGACCCCAGGCCGGGAAGACCCCAGGACCTTCGTGCTGCAAGGCAACAGCTCTAACCACTGCGCCACTGCACAGCCCTGTGGAGCAGCCAGTGATTCCTAACCCTCCAGCGTGTCCTGGGTCTTCCCTTGGGTCTCCTCCCAGTTGGAAGTGCCCGGAGGAGATCTGGGAGGCATCCTGACCAGATGCCCAGCAACCTAAACTGGCTCCTTCCTGTTTTTAAAACAGAACTGTTATAACTAAAATGGTAAATGGCCTGTATTTGATACAGCGCCTTCTAGAGTCAGGACTCTAGAAGGCGCCTCGGGGGGGGGGGGGGGGGGGGGGGGTTCAGGAAACTCCTCAAGGCGCTTTAAACCACAATCAGTCATTCACCCATTCACACACTGGTGGGGATGAGCTATGATGTAGCCACAGCTGCCCTGGGGCGCACTGACAGAGGCGAGGCTGCCGAGCACTGGTGCCACTGGTCCCTCCGACCACCACCAGCAGGCAACGTGAGTTAAGTGTCTTGCCCAAGGACACAACGACAGCGACAGACTGAGCGGCGCTCGAACCTGCAACCTTCTGATTATGGGGCGAGCACTTAACTCCTGTGCCACCGTCGCCCGGTAACTAGAGGTTTGTTTGCTGGAATAACGAGACCAGTCATGTCATGTGTAGAGAAACTGTCTCCCTGCATGTGAGGGTGTCGAGTGGTTGGGTAGCATTCCTCCGACGTCCGTCACAGCGGTGGGTGGGAGTTACGCGGGTGCACTTTACCGACTTCCAGGGAGGTTGGTTACCAGAAGACAAGGTGAACTGCTCTCTACAGGGACTTGGTTCTCATTGATCGCTTTGAAAACCTGTTCAAAAGAATTGGTTTGTTCCTGAACGTCACATCACTAGCGTGCATCTGTGTGAAACACGCATAGGAAAATAGAACGAGACAGAACAGCTCCCCCTGCCGCAACTCGGCTCCCATCGTTCATGTTTATGAGCTGTTCAAAAGAATCGGTTCGTTCGTGAATTCTTTCATATAACGATGTAGAATGACTCGGACTGTTAGGGATTATACATTAATTAACAAGTAAAACTAGAAGTATAGATAAAGAGCACCAGGAAACCCTGGTTAGCCAGTGACTCAAACACAGAAGCAACCATGGAACTGATGGGAGGAATATTCTGGGTCACCCAGGATCAATCACAACTGGCCTGATTAACAACACACAGCTGACAGTCATTTCTGTCTGCTGGGGCTCCACACACACACACACACACACACACACACACACACACACACACACACACACACACACACACACACACACACACACACACACACACACGTGCACACCATGACGCACACACACACGTGCACACGCGCGCACACACACACAAACTCTCCCACACACACACACAAACTCTCTCTCACACACACACACACACACACACACACACACACACACACACACACACACACACACACACACACACACACACACACACACAACTCTCCCACACACACACACAAACTCTCCCACACACACACACAAACTCTCTCTCACACACACACACACACACACACACACACAAACTCTCTCTCACACACACACACACACACACACACAAACTCTCACACACACGCACACATGCACACACACACACGCACACACACACGCACGCGTGCGCACACACACACACACACACACACACACACACACGCACACACACACACATACATACATACATACATGTAAAGATGTGTGTTCATGGTAAATGTGTATGTTGCTGTTAGCTGCAGCCGCTAGTTGTTGCTGATATTTGGGTGTAGAGATGAGCAGAGCTACCTCATCATTAACCGACCAGGCAGCGCTTGATTGGCTCTGGACGATCCCCTGAAATAGCAGGATTGGCTGCGGGCCAAGCGCCCATTTCCTGTGTGTCTGAGAGGAGCTCCAGCCACCGGGACTCAAATGCATTTCCTGACTGGGTATAAAAGTTTTATTAATGACCAGGAGTGCATCAGCGGCTACGCCCGCCCGTCCATTCGCTCGGCCTCATGCACTAGCTCATCAGCAAGGGGGTGGGGGTGCAGGGTGATGGAACTGAAAACAAGTGGCAAAAAGACACGAGGTGATGTGAAGCAATATGGAGAGTAGAGTGGACTGGAGGAGACAAACAAGACACTGATGGATGGATTTGGGGAGGTAGGAGATGAAATTAGGTAGGACGGACTCTAGTCTCTAGTCAAGACATTAAACAGGATGAGGAGGGTTTCTACCAGAAGTCACAGAGTCCCGTTTCAGACCCACTCCCAAAATACTCAGTCAGATCATGCTTTTGTTACCCAACAGGGTAATTATGTCCAGCTGTAAAACCTTCAGGAGGCCAGTGGGAATAAAGATGGTGTAACTTAAAAGTACAAAATGTAAGAATTCACCTGTGAAATATCACAAAGCAGTCTAAGGTCTCAGTCGTTTTGGAATGTCATGTTTTTCCTTCTCAGGCGGCTGTGGCGAGTTACCACCGTACCGTTTTATTTGTTAGGCACTTTCCACACAGCCATGCAGCTGCCCAAAGCCATCGCTAAATCAGAACATTTGAAAGCTAAACAGAACTAAAACTAAACAGGCAATTAAACCATAATATACGTAAATGTGGGCAGTCGGGGTTTCCCCTAACAAGAAACAAAATATCAACATCACTGTGAGTCCGTGAGGTTGTCCAGCCTGTGGCAGCGAACGCTGCAGCGCTGGCCTTTGTCGTTTGATTCCAGCAGGCTAAAAGCTCCAGAGTTACAGAAGCCAGAAAACAGGAGCAACTCAGAAGTTATTTCTTTTACCCCTAAGAGGCCACAGCATCTTTTTGCCACAGCATCAAATTTTGTGGCATTGCTTCCGTCTCGCTTGGTGGTAATGTCATGGAAATCGGTCTACCCTATCAACAACTATTGCGCCATGGCGCAGCAGAGGGAAGTGTCATGATGACGTGGGGAGTTAATGATGAGCTCCGGCCACACGCAGCAAACACGCAATAAGTTTTGCTTTTTGAACAAAATCAACTGAGATGGCAAACTGGAGCGCCATCGCCTAATCTTTTATAAAACGGACACGATTGTGCCACATTGCCGCGGTGGTCTGACCACTTATAAATGACCTGAGGGTCCCTGATGCCGCCACGGCATTCCGGCAAATTGATACTTTTGTAAAAACGGCTAGTGAAACGTATTTCTCCATGTATCAGCTTGCTGTGTATGACTCGTCTTCGCTCGTCTTCTAGATTCTTCTGGTGCTGATCCGTAGTTGGCAACAACTCACGGAATGGTAGTGAGATCGTCTACATCTTGCAGCTTTAACTAGATGGTTTCTGATCTTTCTGGGGGCTCAAAAAACTATCAGAGCTTCTTTTATTTCTATCACTCCTCTTGTGTCCTGTGGTGTTAGTTACAACTGACCAAACACCTGAAATCCACCTCTGTCAAGACCCTGCCTGGCCCGCCCGACTCGTTTTCTTTAATTCTGCACAGAGAGAGTCTAGTTACTCACAGGCAAAGCAACACATGAGGGGCGGGACTAGCCAGCTCAAAAAGAACCAATCGGAAAAAAGGCTGAAATGCCGACTGTACTGCGCAACGCTGTCAGTTTTTAGCTGTAGTCAAAAATGGCGTCTGGCGACAGCGCAAACATCTTTCTGTAGAAGAAAGGCTTTCAGCTCTTCTACTTGTGGTTTTATAGATGTGTCCAAGTCATTTAGACCAGAGGAAAGAGCCACAGCAAACTCCGCTTCAGTTTATGACAAACGCGGCGCTGTGGTGTCTGACGTACGATACTCAGTGCTGATTGGCTCGGTTAGAATTCTCAGGGGGCAGGGCTATTGAATAGGAGAGATCCCAGACATAAAAGTGGAGATGATCGCTCCTTCCAGACTGTTGACCGCGACTTTGGAATGATCTCCTTTATCCTTACGCACGGTTGACCGTGTGACGAACCCAGAGGTTCTGCTCTCTGATGTCCTGGAGATCTCCTGTTGCAGGCCCCCAAGTCCTGCAACCCAGTCGCACACCACCAGAGGCCAGCAGAGAGTGATGTGGAACAGCTGCATCCAATTACTCATCAGCTGTTCCTGAAGCCCTTTTAAGCCTCCCAACTTCATCATTCAGTGAGACCCAGCTACAGAGGAGACTCAGTGTCAAAACTGTGATCTCTCCTAGACTCTATCTAGTTACTGTGATCTCCATTCGTAGGTTTTGGCTTGCTGTCAGTGTCCTAGAGTTTTTTTAGACAGATATTGGTAGTATCCCTAAGTTAATAAGTTTGATGTAGTTAAAGGATATAGATAAATTGTGCTTTTTGCCTCCTGTTATTGTTTAATCTCCCAATCCTCAGTTTAGCTTGACTTTGTTTAGTTTTGGAGGATTTTTAGTTAAGGAGATTTCTACCTTCCGTTTTGTAGGTCATTTTAGTGTTGTTAATGGTTTAGGTTTATTCTTTTTGTTTCTTTAGTGGTCAGTTTAGTTTAAAATACAGTGGGGCAAAAAAGTATTTAGTCAGCCACCGATTGTGCAAGTTCTCCCACTTAAAATGATGACAGAGGTCAGTAATTTTCATCATAGGTACACTTCAACTGTGAGAGACAGAATGTGAAAAAAAATCCATGAATTCACATGGCAGGATTTTTAAAGAATTTATAGACCCTTTTACTGTTTGTAAACAATATGACGTCAGCGAGAATGCGCGCGCAGCTTGGCAACAGAGAATGGCGTTGCTTCAGGCTTTATCAAGCTACGCTGCGGGGTTATCACCGGCAAATCTTGAATGTTATATTATTAAACTCACTTTAACGAATGGCAACAGACTCCCGGATCCCTGTGGCATTACGGAATGGGTGGAAGATGTAGGTGCGTGGCCAGATGTCCAGTGGCCCGATATATATATACGTTTTTAGTGGAGAGACCCAGTAAGTACACCCGTGAGAAGCTACAGGCATACAAATCGTTAGATGCATACAACTATGTTGTCTGTGGCCACGTACAGAAAGTAAAATATCACGACATAGAGTCTGAGTTTTGCGTCTTGAAGGCAGAAGTCCTTCCTAGCCAAAGACAAGGACACAAGACTGCTATGTACGAGGCTTGGGTCATAGTAAACAAACCAGAGAACTACATACCTGCATGGCAGGGTGAGTATAGCATAGGTTTCTTTTTTTTAGCGTGCTCAGAATACAATCGTGTTAATTTTAGAGAAATACAGTTTATACTAATATGCAGTGGGAAAATACAGATGAATTAGAATGAAATGTTAATTTGAAGCATGAAATAAAGCGTATACATTTGTTTAATTCTGTCATTTAATAATTGCCTTACCTGATATAAAATGGGTGCTACAAACTCAAGCATTTCGGATCGTGTTTTCAGTCCAGTTTTCATCAACCCTTTTGATGGCCTGCAGCCACAGACGCCTCCGATTTTGTTGAAATGGATGTGCTCCCTTCGGAATTCTGTAAAGTTTCAGTCCACTGCTTGAAGAGAAGCGATTTTGGCATCCATACACGCAACAACCCGTCATTTTTATGTGCTCAGAACTTCAAAACAAAGGGTTTAAAACGCTGTTTTACTATCGAGTGTGAATGAGGAAGCCTTCACTCTCGTTGCCAGGCTGCGCGCGCAACTTTTGATGACGTAGGTAGTAAAAGGGTCTATTTGTAAATCAGGGTGGAACATAAGTATTTGGTCACTTCAAACAAGGAAAATCTCTGGCTCTCACAGACCTGTAACGTCTTCTTTAAGAAGCTTTTCTGTCCTCCACTCGTTACCTATATTAATGGCACCTGTTTTAACTCATTATCTGTATAAAAGACACCTGTCCACAGCCTCAAACAGTCAGACTCCAAACTCCACTATGGCCAAGACCAAAGAGCTTTCAAAGGACACCAGGAAAAGAATTGTAGACCTGCACCAGACTGGGAAGAGTGAATCTACAATAGGCAAGCAGCTTGGTGTGAAAAAATCAACTGTGGGAGCAATTATCAGAAAATGGAAGACATACAAGACCACTGATAATCTCCCTCGATCTGGGGCTCCACGCAAGATCTCATCCCGTGGGGTCAAAATGATCATGAGAACAGTGAGCAAGAATCCCAGAACCACACGGGGGGACCTGGTGAATGACCTGCAGAGAGCTGGGACCACAGTAACAAAGGTCACCATCAGTAACACACTACAACGGCAGGGAATCAAATACTGCAGTGCCAGACGTGTTCCGCTGCTGAAGCCAGTGCATGTCCAGGCCCGTCTGAAGTTTGCCAGAGAGGACAAGGATGATACAGCAGAGGATTGGGAGAATGTCATGTGGTCAGATGAAACCAAAGTAGAACTTTTTGTTATAAACTCAACTCGTCGTGTTTGGAGGAAGAAGAATACTGAGTTGCATCCCAAGAACACCATACCTACTGTGAAGCATGGGGGTGGGAACATTAGATTAGATTAGATTAGATTAGATTAGATTAGATTAGATTAGATTAGATTAGATATCTTTTATTGTCATTAAATGATTGCACATTCAACGAAATTTCTTTAACATCATGCTTTGAGGCTGTTTTTCTGCTAAGGGGACAGGAAGACTGATCCGTGTTAAGGACAGAATGAATGGGGCGATGTATCGTGAGATTCTGAGCCAAAACCTCCTTCCATCAGTGAGAGCTTTGAATCTGAAACGTGGCTGAGTCTTCCAACACGACAATGATCCCAAACACACCGCCCAGGCAACAAAGGAGTGGCTCCGTAAGAAGCATTTGAAAGTCCTGGAGTGGCCTAGCCAGTCTCCAGACCTCAACCCCATAGAAAATCTGTGGAGGGAGTTGAAAGTCTGTGTTGCTCGGCGACAGCCCCAAAACATCACTGCTCTCGAGAAGATCTGCATGGAGGAATGGGCCAAAATACCAGCTACTGTGTGTGCAAACCTGGTAAAGACCTATAGTAATCGTTTGACCTCTGTTATTGCCAACAAAGGTTATGTTACAAAGCATTGAGTTGAATTTTTGTTATTGACCAAATACTTATTTTCCACCCTGATTTACAAATAAATTCTTTAAAAATCCTACCATGTGAATTCATGAATTTTTTTTCACATTCTGTCTCTCACAGTTGAAGTGTACCTATGATGAAAATTACTGACCTCTGTCATCATTTTAAGTGGGAGAACTTGCACAATCGGTGGCTGACTAAATACTTTTTTGCCCCACTGTAGGCGTGTTTTCCCTTCTTGGACTCATCTCTCTGGTTAACACCAGAGAGAGCGCTTTAAGTTGTTGTTGGTTTGCTGCTCCCTGTTTTAAGCAGAGGGAGTTTATTTAGTTTGTTTATTAAATACCCTTTACCCCACTTTTGTAAATAAACCTTTTGAAAAACAACCATTTCGTTAAACTCCTTCCATTCACTTATTTCCCATCACAAACAGACTCCATGCATCGTTGTCCATTCCTTTTTATTTTACATTAGTTTGTGTGTTCTCCCCTCACCACTCCTAGACGCCAGAGGGGACGTAACAGACCGTCTGAACACTTTTAAAAAACAGCTAAAGACCATTTTATTTAAAGCTGCTTTTATCTAAATCTTAATTTTCTTATTTTTAATTCAAATTTGTAACTTCTTTCATCTGTTTATGAGATGTAATAATTGAATGACTATTTTTTCTGATGTTAATTAGATTCTGCTTGGAGATCGTTATGGTTTTATGACTTGATTTGGTTTTGTTTGGATGTGAAGCACTTTGTGATTCTATGTCTGAGTGTGATATAAATAAATGTACTCACTTACATCTGGACTCATCAGATCAGTTTTAATTTCAAATCCTAGTTTATTGATTTCATGTAATATTCTAATAGAGAGTGTGGGTGTGTGGTTCTCAGCTGTAAGCCATAATCCAAGTCAGACAAATAAAGCCTGGAAACATCTGGCTTTGTAACAAGTCCCTCTCATGAATAAGCTTCACCTTTTATGTTGAATTACTGGCATAAATGAGCTTTTTTCACTTGTTTGTAGCTATTCTGTTTATTTTTATTGTTTAGAAGGCAGAGCGGCTCCACCCACCCAGTTGCCTGGAAACTCACAGCTGCTTGTATTTTACTGATGTTTCGGTTTCTTTTAAAGCTGAAGTTTTGTGCCTAGTTGTTCCAGAGATTGAGTTCCAGCAGGAAGAAGCTGAGCTCATCCCACAATAAGATGTGAATGGAAAGTTTCAGATGCGTAGTGGAGTATAATTACATCAAATGGATGAAAGACGAGAGCTGTCAACACTTTCCTGGCAGGGTGGAGGATGAGGATGAGGATGAGGAAGCTGAAAATAAGATAAGAGCTAATCTGCATTTTCAGTTGATGTGAGAATAGTTATTTAAAAACCGTCCTTTTGACAAACACTGTGGGGGTTTGGGGGTCACCATCACACACTTACGAGCCCCGCCTCTGAGTAGGGGGCTCTAATTGTCCACCCCCACAATGTGGTGTCTTCAGACCCCACCAGGGAGGAGGGCAAAGGTCAGTGAAGTCAGAAGAAACAAAAGCCCAACTTTTCTCTGACATTGTGGTTGTGGCCAGAAGGGGCAAGGCAGAGAGGCAGCAGCCTTGGTGAGGACATTTCTCCTTGGCTGCTTCTTTTTGCTTCTTCTAAGGGATTGCAAGGTGTTCAGGCTGACCTTCCAGCAGGTCCCAGGTCAGCCGAGGATGGACACGCCCCAAACTCCTCCCTCTGTGCAGGTGTCCATCTCAGCTAGCTCCTCCCAATGTGGAGGAGCATCCTGCTGGATCTCCTCTCTCCATCTCCACGGCTGAACCTAGCCACCCTGCAGAGGAAATGCTGAGATCTTGTTCCACAAGTCCTACTTAAAGCCAGAACCACCACATCAGCGTCTGTCTGAGGCGTCGTCCTCTTCTTCCCTCGCCTGGTTTGGTGACATCACTCAACTGTCATGGCTGCAGGACCACAGCAGGTATGCTGGTAGTACTGGTGTCAGTTAGCTCAGTTATCCCCAGAAAAATGGCAACATTCTCTGTCAGCGCCCTCCTGAGTAACTCAGAGTTTATTACATCACTTCCTGTTTCTTTGGTGACATTTTATGTTTATGTATTTAGCAGACGCTTTTGTCCAAAGCAACTTACAAGTGATAATCGGCATATTGCCCTTGAGGCTAACAACAACAACAACAACAACAACTTGACATCAATCATGGAGAGTAGGGAACAAAGGAGTGGACGGTAGAGAGGGGGACGGGTGCAGGGAGGGTGCTAGTTAAGAAGATGCTCTCTGAAGAGCAGGGTCTTCAGGAGTTTCTTGAAAATTGAAAAAGAAGCCCCTGTTCTGGTAGTGCTTGGAAGGTCATTCCACATTTGTGGAACGATGCATGAGAAGAGTCTGGATTGTCCTGAGCGTGGTGTAGGCACTGCTAGCCGACGATCCTGTGATGACCGGAGCGGCCGGGCCGAGACATAAGCCTTTGCAAGAGGATTCAGGTAGATGGGAGCCGTACCATCTCGGACTTTGTATGCTAGTGTTAGCAATTTGAATTTGATGCGTGCTGCTAGCGGTAGCCAGTGGAGCTCAATGAACAGAGGGGTGACGTGTGCTCTTTTTGGCTGATTGAAGACCACACGCGCCGCTGCGTTCTGCACCATTTGAAGAGGTCTCGGTACAGGCTGGAAGACTAGTTAGAAGGGCATTGCAGTAATCGAGGCGGGAGATGATAGTAGATTGCACCAGGAGCTGGGTGGCATGTTGTGTTAGGTATGGTCTAATCTTTCGTATGTTATACAGCGCAAAGCGGCATGAAGGAGCAACAGAGGCAACATGATCTTTAAAGGTCAGGTGTTCATCAATCACAACACCCAGATTTTGTATATGGCAAAGAGAAGAGGTCCTAGTACAGCTTTGTGGGGGACTCCTGTGGCAAGATGGTGCACGGTAGAGGATTGTCCAAGCCAAGATACACTGAATGATCGTCCTGTGAGGTACGATTCAAACCAGGCGTGTGCTTTCTCTGTGATGCCCATGCTAGAGAGTGTGGACAAAAGGAAGCCATGGTTGACAGTGCCAAATGCAGCCGATAAGTTGAGCAGGATAAGCACTGAGGATTTGCCTGTCGCTCTAGCTTCTTTTAAGGATTCCATCACTGCTAACAGAGCCGTTTCAGTGGAGTGGCCCTTTCTGAACCCAGATTGGTAAGGGTCAAGCAGACAGTTTTGTGAGAGGTATTCTGTGATCTGCTTGAATGCCACCCTTTCAATGATTTTGGACAAGAAAAGGGAGGAGAGAGATAGGTCGGTAGTTCTCCACATTATTTGGAGGAAGAGATGGTTTTTTAGCAGCGGTTTAACCTCAGCATGCTTGAGAGAGGTGGGAAATGTACCGGATGTCAGTGATGCGTTGATCACATGTGTGACTGCTGCGGCTACTGTAGGAGCAATAGCTTGGGGCAGCTTAGTCAGAATGGGGTCGAGTGGGCATGTAGTAGGGCGGCTGCACGTGAGAAGCTTGGACACACAGTTCTCAGTGAGAGGGGAAAAAGAGGAAAATGAAGCAGTAGGGCTTGAGGTGTTTGGGCTTGAAGGAGTTTGTGGTAGCGAATGTTCAGGAGTGGCCAGTTGAGTAAACAGTTTGCTTATAGCTGCCACTTTGTCAGTGAAGAATGAGGCAAAGGTGTCAGCTGATAGATTGTTGGTAGGAGGTGGAGATGGAGGGTTGAGCAGAGTTTTGAATGTCGAAAATAGTTTCTGAGAGTCAGTAGAGCTGAGAATGTTGTCAGTGTAGAAAGCTTTCTTTGCATCAGTGATGCTGGCAGAGAATGAGGACAGTAATTCATGAAATTTCAATTGATCACCAGGATCTTTTGTTTTGCGCCATTTCCGTTCCGCAGCTCTAAGATTGGTGCGCAGAGACCGGAGGGTGTCATTTAGCCAAGGGTACGACTGAGAGGATCTAGCAGGTCTAGTGGCTAAAGGGCACAAGTTGTTAAGACAAGAGCAGAGTGTGGAGCAGAGTGACTCGGTGGCATCATTCACTTCATAAGCAGAGAATGTGCTGGGAGATGGAAGAGTGGAGGTAACAAGAGAGGAGAAGTGGTTGGGTGCCAGATTGCAGAGGTTGCGGCGGAATGAGACCATTGAGGAGGAAGCAGTGGACCTCCCTTGTAGAGTCGTGCTGAAATGGATGAAGTAATAATCGGAAAGTTGCAGCGGTGTGACAGAGATTGTGTTTATGGCACAGTTTCTGGTGAAAATGAGGTCAAGTGCTTTTCCCGCTTTGTGAGTTGGAGGGCTTTGTACTAGTTTTAGATCAAATGATGACATAAGTGATAGGAAGCCTGATGAGCTGAGATTTTCCAGGTGAATATTCATGTCTCCAAGGACCACTGTGGGACAGTCGTGCTCAGGAATGGAGGAGAGCAGGGTGTCGAGTTCATCAAGAAAGTCTCTGAGTTGACCTGGTTGGCGATATATGACAACCAAAAATAATTTTTTCGGTACAGTTACCTGGATGGCATGGTATTCAAAGGAGTTGTAATTAGTGATGGGTAGCAACTGACTGTGTATCCATTTGTTGGAAATTAGCATGTCAGTTCCACCACCTCGGCCAGATGCACGAGAAGTGTGGGAGAAAGTGTGGTTAACTGAGATAGCAGATGGGGTAGCATTGTCACATGGTTTGATCCAGGTCTCAGTGAGAGCCAGTGCATCGAGTGACAGGTGGTTTGCATATGCAGTAATGAAGTCAGCTTTGTTTACAGCTGATTGGCAGTTCCACAGTCCCATAGACAGGTGAATGTCTTCGGGGGGAGTTGGTTTTAGCGAGTGGAGGTTTTGAAGGTTGCGAAAGCGGTTTGCTGTGTGTGACCTTCCTCTGACGCCAGTGATCACAGGTATAGGATAATGGCACATTTTGCAAGGTGACGATGGAGCAGCGTATGGGTAAAGTTTGTTTGCTCTGTGCACCTGCTCTGTGGACACGCGCAGGTAGACATGTATGTCTTTACCCCGGAGTGTCTTCACACCAAAGAAGCTGAGACACAAGGGCTGACGCTTCAGTTATGCCACCAAACTTATGCTGTGCTACTAGTTGGAAACAGGTGTTCATGCAGCAGCTGATCACCTGATGAGTGTTGTCAGGGAGGCTCATTCACAGCCCCTGATTGATTTTAATAAAGCTTCATCCATTTCAGAGGATTGTTGATAAATTGCTCAGTTTTCTCTGAAATCAAAGTCATACTTTCATTAAAGCCAATAAAGCATATGGATCTCATCAGAGTGTGAGCGGGGATGGGGCTGGGGAGGGGGTAATGGGAGCATTGATTATGGCTGATAATTCTGGCTCTCTGATGTGGATAATGCAGCCTCTGCCTTCCTGCATTTACACTGTGAAACCCCCGGGGCTCAGAGGAGATTGGGTTTACTGACAGCGAAACACGATGAGAGGCGTGCACGTGTTTGTGCACCATGCACACACTCCAGCATGGCACCGTGAAACCCAGGGATAAAGGAACATGTCATGTCAAAGATTTGCACTATAACACCAACATGCTTACAAATGTTTAAGGTGCTACCAGTGGCTTATTGTGATCACCATGGTAACCACACACCTGTCTGACATGATTATGTGCTTTTCAGCATCAGAGGAAATATTCCAGATGTGAGATGCAGCTGCAGAAACACCTGGAAAAGGATTCCAGGTGTACATGAAGGGGGCGGAGTTTAACACTTGGAATGCTGCCAGTCACTAAAAGTTCTTCAGTTTTCCTTTTGTTTCTTTTTCACCGGAACTCATATTCAGGTAAAACATACACCTGAACGAGGATGTTATTTTATATAATTTCATGATTCCTATCATCATCATCATCATCATCATCATGGCTTTTATTGGGTTTTATATTGAGATGATAGTTTGACACCAGGCAGCTATATAGATAACTCATTTAGACTCAGATTCTCTGAATTGTCCCTGGACGGTTTTCTACTTGGACGGTTGTTTTTCGCTGCCAGTTGAAGTCCATCAGCCCAACAGAGGTGACGGGATCCTGTTGTTCTGCTCCATCAGCTGTTCAGGAGAGGCGCTGACACCCTCTGCTGGACAAAACCAGTACCTCCTTATTTAGGAAGGAGGCTGTGAGGAAAATCAGAACACATAAACATTTTTGAGACATAAGAATGGTTTTGGAAAAAAAAATGTTTTTGTTCAGAGCTGAAGCTCATCTGAAATGGAAATGAGAGATGAAGTGTTTTGCAACCTTAAAGAAACGCTTCATTCATGCTGAAAAGCGTAAAGTTATAAATATTTCTCTTTCTTACCGTTAGGTACTTCTCTGAGGACTCTGTGGTCTCCTTTAGCTCATCTGTCCAGGGTGGCTTTGTGTGACCTCCTCTTCATCCTCAACCTGCTGTTTCTATTATTTCTGTATTTTTCAATTCAATTCAATTCAAAAATACTTTATTAATCCCAGAGGGAAATTGATTGGCTCCCTTGTAACTTTTTTATGTTTATTACTATTTTATCTAATTTGTATTTGCAGGGTTTGGTAACTTGAGTGCTTTAAGAGCTCAGTTACCTCTACTTATGACCAATAAGCTGCGATACTCTATCTAAATATAGAATATCAACCTGCTTGGTCTTTGTGTGTTTATCAGAAGATTCTAGGAGTCTTTATTTATTCAGGGGTTGTACACACTTCATTTTGATTCAGAAAAGAGTCAGGTTTATAAAAGTAAGAATTTATTTTTAAAACAATTAAAACATGACAGGTTGACTAACATTTACTGTGATGGATGGAAGTAGATGTGGTGCATGAAACCTATGACTGAATGCGATGTTATCAGAACTTCCGTGTCTAGGAGAGCTGAGTTCTGGATGTGAATGAATTGGGTTTGCATTCAGCTATGAAGTTGATTATTACCAAAAACACATCAGACACAATCTGTGTCTACTTCACCCATTCTGGAGACCGTCTTGGTGGATTCGAAGGTCAGAGAGGTCAGATGACATCGGGCACCGCAGGGCCGTAGAATACCGTGGCACCGACTCTTCAGTCCAGAGATGTCTCGGGTCATGACAGATGGATGGAACCGCGCGTCTGGGACTCTTAAGGAGTCTAAACAATATCAGCTTGTTCTGCAGGAACTGTTTCTGTATCAGCTTCGCAGGTGCAAAAAGGTTTTGATGACGCGTCAAAAGCTTTGATGGGTTAAAGAGGGTTTTTGCTTCAGATGGTCGGTCTGAAGCTTTCTCTAGAACTGATGAATCACCAGAGTGATCCGGTTTTTATGTTCTCCTGTTATGATTTGTGTAGCCAACCAGAGGCTGACATGTTGAGGAATATTACCAAGAATCTCAGAAACATGCCTTCTTTGATCCGGAAGCTCTGATCTGGGGTAAAGGCTATTTATGTGTCATGAGTTTACCTTAACCTTACCTTGTTCCTGTGTGAGTGCAAATGATGATGACCTTGTCATGTCAACATGCTGGAACATATTTCTGTCACTGTAATTATAACATAACATTCATTTCAAACTCCAATCATTGAGCACAGATTAGTAAAACATTTCATTATAATATAATTATTATAAGTAGCAATAAACAAACGTTTATTTAATGATTATCTAGCTTATAGGTTTTAGAAGTTCATATTTAATTTAAGAAATCATTCTTTGATTTAGCAACTGATCCGGGCTGCGAGTGTTAGGCATGACGAATCCTGTAGGACGATAAGGATGGACCTTGAGGAGAGAACATTATTGTTGACAATTCGTTATCATGTGTTCAGAGCTGCAGGGAGGCTCTGAGCTCCAGCTGATGGGATGAAGGCAGGCCGATTTAAAGGGAACACATGCAGTCTTGTGTCTCCTTTTTGAACAGATATGTTTACCTAAAAACTGACCATTGCTGGACATTACTTATTTTAGCTTTTATTTTATTTCTTCAAACAATTATACATTTCATGTAAGTTCCTTGTGGTTGTTATCATGAGAGGCGCTATACAAAACAACTCTTCTTACTTCTCTGTTCAGAGGAATAGTGACCGATGGGCTAACGGTTAGTCAGAGCTCAAATCTATCAGAATCAGAAAACTTTGTCATTGAACCAGCAACATGTCCACGGGCAAATAAACCAGTGGTGGTATGCAGCCTCTTCATGGCACTCCCGTGTGTAGATTACGAGGGGAAGGGATGGCACCCCCACCTTGCCCCGTCAGAGGACAGAGCTGAGTTGCAGGAAAACAACTTTTTGGGGCGTTTTCGGTGGCAGACCCGAAATGACTCCCTCTCAGTAGACCAAGGCTATTCAGTTCTGGTCCTGGAGGGCCGGTATCCAGCACGTTTTAGTGGTTTCTCTGCTCCAACACACTATTCATCAGGCTCTACAGAAGCCTGTTAATCACCTGCTGATTGAAATCAGGTGTGTTGAAGCAGATTAAAACTAAAACGTGCTGGATACCGGCCTTCCAGGCCTAGAATTGAATTCCTTGGCTATAGAGGCTAACACTCATCAGGGGGTATTCAGAGTAGTTTCTGCTCATTAAACAACAGACAGCTACAGCTTAATAAGATGACTCTCCCATATTCTAGTCAGAATTGACGAAGCTCTTCGGATGAGAAGTGAAACTTCTTAAAGAGCAAGTCACCCCCAAATCAACTTCTTTTTTCTGATAAACAAATGCGTGTCTAATCGTGCTGCAAACACGTGCAGTCAATAGTTTTGCACTTTAGTGCATTTTAGTAAAATTTTCATTTTCTGCCTAAAACTGTCAGTGTTGTGTCGTTGTCAGGTAAAAACTCTGCACCGCATTTGATTTTAAATCTGCCATCGCTATTGGCTAAGAGGTACCCTAGAACGTTAGCTGGTACCATATGATGTCACAATGACGTTGTGAGCCTGTGTGTGTGTGTATTTGTTAGCGGCTCCTCCCCCTCAGTCTGCTAGGCAACAGCATTTGTTGAATTTTTTAAACAGGAAGTGGGAGTGGAGAAATACTCTGACAGGGGGTGACTTGCTCTTTAAAAAATTTTTAAATCTATTTTGCTCTTTAGTGTGAATTATTTTACAAACATTAAAGCCTTTATAGTCCCTCTGTTTCCGTGAGCAGGGTGCTGCCAGGAATTTTTGGCCCCATGGGAAAAATATACATCACTACCATGAATTATTTTAAATGAATGTAATTATGATTAAATAAAAATAAAGAAGATTTGTTGGCCCCCTGTCTGTCATGGACCCATCCAAACTTTTCCCCATTGTGGCTCCCCAGCCCCTGAATAAAAACTCGAGTCAGCTTTTTCACAGATATATTACGTTTTAATTCACAATCTAAAATCAGCTGCAACATTTGTCATCAGAGAGAACCAAGCTGCGTAGCCGCAGAGCTAGCAGCCAGAACCCTCCTTAAAATAAAGGATCACATCTAAACTAGCTCTGTTCATGTTAGCATGCTAGCTACAAGAGAAGAGTTTGTCCTCAGCAGGAGATTAAAGGCAGGATTCATCACCATGGTAACAAGTGAATGATAGAGGCCCAACATGGTTGCTAACCCACATTAGCTCGCTAACCTATGAGGTCCAAATCTGTTTTAACAGGTTCTGTGTCCACTGGAGGGTTCTGTTGCTGTGGACATCCTGGACAGCTCCGCCTTCAGCGAGCCACAAGGGATTCTGGGAGCTACAGACGCTAACGGCTAATGGTAGCTTTAGCTGCTGAGTAAAATAAAACAACCTCATCAAAGTTCAAGCTTCAGACCTTCTGATTCTAAACTGAATTTTTGGAAGTAAAATAATTTTTTCTCAGTTCTGATCTTTAGTCACAGCTGGTTAAAGAAGAGCTGGAATAAACTGAACACATGTATAATGCCCACAGTGATGCTTTAAAACCCTAGCAGTTTCAAAGCTGACGCACTAAAAGCTGCGAGTGTCTCAGGACTCCAAATGATTTTTATTCACTTTAAAGAAAACAAAACTTTAAAACATCACATGAAAACGCTGATTAAAGGGTGCAGGTTTGTGTGGTTCTAATGTTCTGGCTGACGACGTGAATTGGTATTTAATTCTGCGTCCAAAACAGACAAGGAGATTTGGGTGAAAAATCATCATTCTGTAGCACTAAAGTAAAATTTAGCTTTGTGTAAAAATTTATTCAGTTTGTTATGATTTCAGAATAATTCTGCATGTTTATGAAGCTCCTGATCAGCTGGTAAAGCTCCTGATCAGCTGAAGAAGCTCCTGATCAGGGGTCTCATTTATCAAACATTGCGTAGAATCCGTACTAAAACCATACTTAAGCTCAGCAAAAAAAAGTACTTACGCCAAGTAGGTTTGTGATCTATCAAACATGGAGTATGCACAGCTGCACGCAATCTCCGCTTCATAAATCGGAGACTAACGAGAATGTTTCTCAGCTGCATTTTAGTCACATCCCGCCCTCACCACGCCCACTTACTGCCATAAATGGTCAATGCAAAGTGCCTTGTGGACGTCATGCATATACATAAGCCGGCTGTTGCAGCGCTCCGCCAATGACAATGGCGACCGTAGATCAAGGAAGCACAATTTCACAGAAGCAGAAATTGAGGTACCTGTGGGTGAGGTGGAGAAATGAAAGGAAGTGCTTTTGCAAAACAAATAAGAAAAAATCCACGGAGTGGCACAGCGTTGCTGAAGCCGTCAATGTTGTGTTCTTCAGAGAGATCTGTGGTGGATATAAAAAAAGTGGTCCAATTGGGATTCAATCCCGGGACTCCTGGGTGAAAGTCACGCACGCTAACCAGTCAGCCAAACGGAGGTCTCCCTTGTCCAAGTAGCCAGGGCGCATGATTAATCAGGTCACAGTGACAGGACACACACACTGTCACAGACGCATGATGTTCTGTCTCAGTCTGTCCCCCTGCTGATATTCTGCATTCCGTATTCTGCGCTTCAGGCTGTGTGTGTGTGTGTGTGTGTGTGTGTGTGTGTGTGTGTGTGTGTGTGTGTGTGTGTGTGTGTGTGTGTGTGTGTGTGCATGCATGTGTGTGCGCACGTGCATGCATGGGGGGTCTTGTTCTGTGTGAAAACGAAGCAGTACAAGTGATAATGCTGCAGGAGTTCATAATTTTATCCTTCTCAGCAGCAGCACTGCAGGTGCTCTCCATGTCCAACATGTGTGTAAGCCAGGTCCTTAGTCAACTTAAAGTTGCGCACATTTTTTCGCTAAGTTTTCTTTCATAAATCCCAAAGTTTGCGTGGAAAGTTGCTTACGCAGTTTTCCGACCCCGTTTTGTGCGTAAGCAAGCTTGATAAATGAGGCCCCAGCTGAAGAAGCTCCTGATCAGCTGGTGAAGCAGCTGCTCTCGGATTACCACCCAGTGGACACAAAACCTTCGACATGCACAGTTACACAAACAGAAAGCCTCAGTTTACAAAACATGCTTTGACACTTACTTCCACCATCATAAAACCCAAAAATCATGCCCCACTTCCGTCCATCCGTCCTGTGATGGGTTCCACCCACAGGAACCGGTTCTGGATGTGACCCATCACAAGAGCTCCGACCCAGATCCCACAGTCGTGTACATATCTACACGTGAACCCACGCACCTCTGATTCACACAAAAACACAAGTAAAAAACCAAACTACCACAACCCAATCAGAACATTACAGCAACGTCCCTCAGAACCAGGCCTCAGATGGGACGCTCTACAGTTCTCCGAACGTTCCCATCGGGAAAACATACACTGATATTTACATGCAGAGAGGAAACAGAGAAGCATCCACATCCCCGTCCCCTGGGTGAGCACGGAGATGGTGGCTTTAAGGACGACTGGGGCCTGAGACGGTTTGGATCCAAAACCCGACCAACAGGAACCATAACTGCTTAAAATAACGTTTAACTTCAGTTTATAAATGATTTTAAAAATCTTTCTATAATGATGTTATTTTGGCAACTTCTAGAACCTTCTGGAGACGTGTGAATTATTCTCTATTGACGATAAAACCATAAAAACACATTAGAACAGAAAAAAATCTTTGGATTAAAAGATAAATTTTCTTTTTCCAAATGTCTCAAACAAAATATAAGCATGTTTTATTTCTGTAAAGCACATTTTTAACTACCTAATCACATTAATTGTTGCTACTGAAGGATTAAACACATTTTCTCACTTGAAGCCTGAACGTCTCAGATAATAAAAGTAGATCTGAGTGATTAACTCAAGTAATCTAAACCGTTTAAAATGTTTTACAGGTTTTATGACTCTGTTCAGACGTATCGATGATGTTCTCTGGTCCTGATGAATTTGGGTTTCAGTTTTACTAAACCTAATTTTTAAAAAAAGGGATAATTGGCCATTTTTAAGTGCGCACCAGATGAAGTTGTGACTGCAGTGCAATCTGGAAACAGTAAAATCCTTCAGTTATCGGTGGAAGAGGCTACACTTCCTCCGGGATCAGCCTTTAATTTACTAACACTTCCCAGAAGGCAATGCACTGAGATGCATGTGCAACCCCACCTCACTGGTTCTCTGTAGCCCCTGAATGGCCTATGTTCAGAGAAATGGTTTACATCCTTCATTGGTTGCCATGGCAGCGCGCTACAGTGCTGCAGCTTCATTGCTACTAGCGACTGGTTTATGTTTTCTAATTGCAAGTGAACTCCCAGTAAAATCTATGTTGGAAATACTGGGAAATATGAGGTCAGTGGTCGCCAAGAGCAAAACAGCAAAACAAACCTGTTCAGAGGAACAGTTAGCGAACTTGACTAAAGGCGAACCACAGACCTGCCCTTCTAAAGTGTTTGCCCTTATGCGGATGTGGCTTTAAAAAAACACTGGACATTTTGATTTTTGGGAAGAATGGTTATTTCTGCAGAAATATTAATAACTTGCTGCTGGACTCAACCCTTGGATGAAGGGCTTAGCTGCTGGTCTTGCTTGACTTTATGTGATGTGAAACTGAAGAGCAGAGAATAATGAAATCATTTCAAATGGAATCACATTCGGATTGTTGGAGCTATTTGAGGACGGTAGCAACATAAACGATCTGTTAGCGCAGACTTGCTGTTAGCCAACAGTAACTGTTAGCTCAGACTAGCTGTTAGCTTACAGTAGCCGTAAGCTCAGACTAGCTGTTAGCTAACAGTAACCATTAGCTCAGACTAGCTGTTAGCTTACATTAGCTGTAACTAGCCGAGCTGTTAGCTCAGCAGGAATCTGTCTGCAAGGGGTAAAAGAGATTATTTCTAGCAGTTCTAACAGTTCAGAATGGATAAAAACTATTGAAACTCATCAATAAACTTGTTACACAAACCTAATCATTAGTGGCAAAGAGAACTCTTGTTGGTTAGAGGGATCCAAACCACGTCTCATGCAGCTCATAACCATCATGGCTGCTTTATTTCAACCAACTGTACGTCAGATCAGTCAAGACGAAGTATCAACAGGTGAGTTTGACTTGTATTTTAGTGTGTGTGTATGTGTGTGTGTGTGTGTGGGGGGGGGGGGGGGGGGGGGGGGGCGTTTAAACCACCACCAAACCGGAGAGACCTGAGGGGAGGGGGCTGAGCATGCAGGGGGAGGGGATGAGTGGGGGACATCAGGCTCTTCCTGTCGTTCAATCATTCCTGTCGGAGAGAAGAGGTGTGTCTTTAAGGACTGGTAATGATTTCCTGTTTCAGAAATAAAACACAGGTGTTACACAGGTGTCATGGTGATGTTTGGATGGAGCAGGTAAAACAACACAAGTACCGTTAGGATTGGAACCATGTTGGATATCAGCTTTTTGCAGATATCAAACATGATCCACCTCTTAGAACACGGTAAACCCAACATGAGACCGTCTGGGAATCAGATCCGGAGCTGAACCTCCTGATTCCTGAAACTTCTGACTCATTTATCTCAGTTTTAACCAAAATTACTTCAGAAGAAAAGAGGTTCTGGATATGATCCTCACAGTTTCACAGGAATCCGGGAACAGGATCAAAACACCAGAGCAATTTGTGTGTGTGTGTGTGTGTGTGTGTGTGTGTGTGTGTGTGTGTGTTTTCACTGGAAGGGTGAGTCCAGAACCTCTGAGACTGCAGGCATGTGTTTAACCACAAGGTGGAGCCAAACTGAGGCTCTTAAAGCTACAGAATAAAACACTAATCATAAAACTCATTGATGTAATTTACCAAACAGAGTTTATCTTTTAATTGGAAGACAGATTAACAAATGATTAATTTAAACTGTCTTAAGGTGCAACAGACTAGAACCATACATGCTTATTTTCCAAATTGTGACCAGATTCCTAAAACATCTGACGTCCTGTAACGCTGAGATTTAGTTTGGTTTTAGAAACAATCAGATTTTAGATTTAATGAAACATCTTTGAGTTGACTTCAGAATCCTGTTGGTGACTTCATTCAGTCACGTGTTTAAAAATAGATCCAAATCTCCCAAATAAATAAAGCACACGTTCCAGTAAAGATGTTGGTTCCTTCTGCAGGATGTCGGACATCAGAAGGTTGTCGGTTCAACACCTGAAATTCCTTCATTTTTCCTGTTTATACCTGTTTTATCATCTCTCCGGTTCTCTCGATGACGATGGTTTTAGCTTCTTTGACGGGTGAGGTGACCTGGTAGTCGTCGCTGAGAAGACCCAGGATCGGGTACTGGTTCCTGTACCTACCAACCCAAACCATAAATAAATGAAGAGACAAGAGCTTGTGGATTGACGTGGTTTTACCACCAGCTACGTCTCAGCTAAAGCACCGGTAAACATCACATCTAAAGGGATGAGGCCACTATCCGGGTCAGATCCTTATGTGGGTTCTGGGATCATCTGGGTTTACCTTTTGGTGATGATGGTCTTGGTGACATTCTTGGAGCTGTCTGTCCTCTCCAGCGTCAGTTTGCGGATTTGCTGTAAAACCAACAAGAGGTCAAAGGTCAGCAGGTTTTAGAAAACTTCCTGCCAGAATAACTTCAGGGGGTCTGCCAGCTGCAGCACGACGTTTCACCAAGGAAAACGTAGCAGAGTCTGGGAGAGTCTTAGCCAATCAGACAACCTTATGGGAAGCAGAAGGCTGGTGTGATGTTAAACCCTAACCCTGGAAGACGTGTGAGGGTGCACGCTTCTGACTGATGACCACGGTAGAACAACAGGGACCATTTGCAGGAGCCTCCCACTTCTCCAGCTTATCTGCATTTGAAGCGGAGCGTTTGTGTGAGAAACATTCCTGCAGATATCTGGTAAGACATCAAACGTTCCTGATCATTAATTAACCAATGTCTCATGTCAGCAGAAGAGATGAGGGAAAAACCTCAGAATGCAGCGAGACCAGAAAGACGACCGCAAACGTCAAATCAAACGTAATCAGCAGCCAGGTGTTCCACCGCGCCGCCTCGTTAATCTCATTCACGACTTTGATGTCTGGGAGCCCGTTGGAGGTAAATCTAGGTCATTATCATCGCTCGTGGTCCTTATTTTCATGAGAGAACTATGGTTTCCCCTGAAGAGTCCCTGGAAATGTTTTCACTCCGAGTTTCTTGCTGTGCTTGATAACCATGCTCCTTGGATTAGTGTAAAAGTCAGAGGCAATCATCTACCATGGATTAGTAGTCATCTCATAGCCCTTTTCAAACAGCGTGATGAAGCTCAGAAAACCGCTAAACTTACTAATAGTCACGTTGACTGGTGTGAATTTAAAAAAAAAACGGAGAAATCCTTGTACCACACAGACCAGGAATGCCAAAGCAGACTTCTACAGGAGCAGGTCGAATGCTGATTTCAATGACCCTAAGAACTGCTGGAGAACAGTTCATATTTCACATGGAAAAACTAATTCTACCATGTCTAATATGAGAGTTGATGATAATCTTACAAATATTCCTGCCGAAATTGCAGAAGCATTTTGCCAACATTCCTCAGATGCCATAAGTAACTGCCTCTTGCCCCAAAGCTGTTCCAGTTCATTTTCTATTTTTTCAGTTTCTCCTAAAGATGTTTCACAAAAACACTCTCTTACTCTAAAGCTTCGGCACCAGATGGCATACAGTCTAGGTTTATTAAATTAGCCTCTGATATTCTGGCTTATCCTCTTTCCATTCTTTTTAATCTGTCATTTGCTACTTGCTTGATCCCAAAGGAATGGAAATGCACAAAGATTTTTCCGTTACTCAAGGGAGGTGACTCATGTGAGCTAAATAATTACGGACCTGTTGCAATAATCAACGCTGTTGTGAACATTTTTGAAAAACTAGTTTTTAATCAGCTCTCTAATTATCTAGATGAAAACAACTTCCTATCTCCTTTCCTATCAGGATTTAGAAAACATCTCTCGACCACCACTGCGCTGTTAAAATCTACTAATGACATATACTCTGGGTTTGACAACAGCTTGGCGACTGGTGCCATTTTTCTTGACCTGTCAAAGGCTTTTGATATGGTGGATCATTATCTGCTTTTGGATAAATTATATTTGTTTGGTTTATCTAAGACAGCTCTACTTTGGTTTAATTCATTTTTTCACAGTTGCTTTCAAATTGTTGTTGTTAATGGCTCTAGGTAGAAACGTAGGGCGGTTGTGAAAGGAGTTCCTCAGGGTTCTTCTTTAGGACCGCTATCTTTATCAATGATCTACCATTATGCTGTTCTTCTTGTTCTGTGCACCTTTATGCTGATGTTGCTGTTTTATACTGCTCAAAACCTAGTTTAATGTCAATTTAAGAAAACCTACAGCTTAATTTTAATAGCATGCAACGCTGGTTAGTTCGTAATAAATAGCTTTTTAACAAATCAAAATCCTGCTGTTTCAGAGACGTGCCACTTCTGCTTCCCAAGTTCATTTAAATTTACATTTCTCTGATTTATCTGAGCTGAACTCTGTTCAAGTATTTAAATATCTGGTGTCTGGCTGAAGCCTAACCTCTCTTTCAAAACTCATATCCAAACTATCGTAAACAAGATAAACTTTCACTTGAAAACTTTTTTTTGTTCAACCAACTGCTTTGACCTTAATGTACGAAAGCGGATTGTCACTCAATTTATTAGATTATGCTGATATAATCTACCAGAACTCAGCTGCACCTTGTCTCCACAAGACTGATATTATTTATAATAGTTTATGTTGTTTTGTCCTGCGTTGTCAGTTTGGAACTCACCGCTGTATGATCATCTGTCCCGGCTTACGCCTGCAGCTAGGTGGAAGTTTCACTGGTTGTTGTTTAGTTTAAGTGTGTTTATTTTAATTGAATTTTCTAACTACCACATTCGCAGAATGCATCATGTTTTATTTGTCATCACTGTCTCTAAATCAGAGTCAAGAATGCTGGCACCAAGAGACTGGAACAATTAGCCTGTTTTCCTAAGAATCATCACTACAATTCTCTCTTAGTATGAATATTTAATACCCATCTGTAATTGTTTTTGATTTTTCACTTTTATCTTTCTTTTGTGTTTATGTTTTTATTTATTATTTTTATTTTAATCATTATTAATAGACTTTATTTAAATAAAACATTATTATTAATATTATTATTATTATTATTATTATTATTGTGGTTTCAATGTGTGGCATTGAAATACTGTTTGCTATCTTGGTTTACTATTTGTTCTGATTTGTAGAGGACCCACTTGGAAACGAGATGGTTCATCTCAAGTGGTTAATCCTCTTGAAATATAAACAAACAAACAAACAAACAAACAAACAATAAATAAATAAACTGGAGAAGGTTTTCTGGTTTAGGAATGTTTTGACGGGTTTGTCTGGTTCTGGACTGGAGTTGTGGTTCTGTTTCAGACCTCCTCCTGTCTTCTGATGGTGGTCTCCCTCTGCTCCAACATGGTCATCAGCTCGGTGATCTTCAGTCGGAGACTTTCATCCGAGCTGGTCTTGGTGGTTGTGACTTCTGTCTGGATCCTTGCTATCTGGGACTGAAGCAGAAAATAAGACAGATTCAGAAACGGAGAACAGAAACCTGCACAGACACCTTCAGGCCTGGTTCTGGTGGATCTCACCCTGAGTCTCTGGATCTCCTGGTCCTTCTCGTTCCTCATGGCACTGAGCTGATCGCTGTACTGCCGGAACAACTCCTCTGTTTTAATCTGCAGCGTGGCGTTGCTGCTCTGACCTTCCAGCTGCAGGGCAAATGGACAGGACCAGGATCGGTTAGACCTCCTTCCAGGTGACACCTCCTAAAGAACCTGGTTCTGTCAGATGGGAGGAGGAACCTTCTGCTTGAGCAGCTCGTTCTCCTTCTGCATCGCTCTTATGCGACCCTCCAGCTCCTTCAGCTTGAAGTCCCGGTTAGAGTTGTTGCTCTGGCTGCTGCTCAGCTGATTCTCCAGGGAACGCTTGGAGGACTCGGCCGCCTTCAGAGACATCTGCACGGAAACCCGGAGCGTCAAGACCTCTGGAAAAAACTCTGCCACCATTTCATCAGCATCTCTGATGCTTAAAATAACTTTTATACTTTAGTATTTTTATTATTAATCTGTAAAAGGCAGTAATCTGTATGGTTATAATCCAGAACAGTTTATTAGAGCTCATTCAGATTATCATTGCTACCATGGAAACAAAACATAATTATTACAACCTTATTGTCACAAATGAATTAAAGATTTAAAATTCATCTGGTAGTTTAGTTATTAGTGAAGAATTAAAACTTTTAAATCAGTGTAACAAGGAGAATATTTGGAGCCACAGCCACCAATCACTGGATTTGGACTGAAAATGCCCAGGAACAAACAGGAAACAGGAAGTGAGTTGTAACAATCAGCTAAGCATAAAAACTCAGAGTTTTTAGCCGGTTCTGGTTCTGAACTGGAAGGACAAGTCTGTAGAAACTCTCTAATGCCTTCGTGGCCTGTATTACCTTAAAGAGAAAGTCACCCCCAAATCAACTTTTTTTCTGATAAACTATATGAATGCGTGTCTAATCGTGCTGCAGACACGTGTAGTCAATAGTTTTGCACTTTAGTGCATTTTTGTAAAAATTCAAATTTTCTGTCTAAAACTGTCAGTGTTGTGCCGTTGTCAGGTAAAAACTCTGCACTGCATTTGAATTTAAATCTGCCATTGCTATTGGCTAAGAGGTACCCTAGAATATTAGCTTGTACCATATGATGTCACAATGTCGTTGTGAGCCTGTGTGTGTGCGTGTATTTGTTAGTGGATCCGCCCTCTCGGTCTGCTAGCCAACAGCATTTGTTGCATTTTTCAAACAGGAAGTGGGAGCGGAGTGATACTCTGGCATGGGGTGACTTGTTCTTTAAATATAAAATTCAGGTGATTTTAGTTTGAAGGTTCATCCCTTAGGGGCTGAAGGACCGTGTGTAGCCCCATGGTACCTGCAGCTGCTTGCTGTTCTCCCGGACCGTCTCCAGGAGGGAGTCGTACTGCCGGGCCTGGTCTGCTTTAAAGCTCAGGTCTCGTTCCAGAGACTCCTTCTCGCTCTCCAGACGCTGTAAGAACAAACACCTGATATTAGAAACGTCAAACAACCTGCAGAATCCACACCCAGGACTCCTCCATCAAACCTGGTAGAAATCCAGGTTACTATGGAGACCCTGATGTGCCACTGGAAGCAGCTTTAACATTTCTGGTGATTTTTTTACATGGAAAAAAAACCATTTTCTGTCATCTTAGATTAAAACAGTTTATATTTGACCTCTAAGAAGAAACTGCATTAGTACTTTTCTCTCATTTGTACACACACACTCTCTCTCTCTCTCTCTCTCTCTCTCACACACACACACACACACACACATGCTCTCTCTCTCTCTCTCTCTCTCTCTCTCTCTCTCTCACACACACACACACACACACACACACACACACACACACACACACACACACACACACACACACACACACACACTCACCCGCAGGTCTTCAGACATCTGCAGGAGCTCCTCTCTCAGACTGCTGAAGGTGGAGAGCAGCAGACGCATGCTTTTATCTGCAGTAAGGCGAGTCTGGAACCAACACACACACACACACACACACATACACACACACACACACACACACACACACACACACACACACACACACAAGTTAACATTTCTGACATGTCATGGTTTTGACAAGTTTTTGACAAAGTGCTACTACTAGTTTACCTGTTTAACTATAGATCCACTAGGATAAATACAATAAAGTTGATATTTCACCAAATAGAATATTTACTAAGAAATCACAATGTAACCACAGAAACACTACACACACGTACACAGAATAGTTGTGTGTGTGTGTGTGTGTGTGTGTGTGTGTGTGTGTGTGTGTGTGTGTGTGTGTGTGTGTGTGTGTGTGTGTGTGTGTGTGTCTGCTCTCTCTTCTTGATCCACAATGAGTCATGGAGGATGGCTGCTTATACTGAGCCAGGATCGTCTGGAGGTTTCTTCCTGTTAAAAGGGAGTTTTCCTCTCCACTGTCGCTTGCTTAGTATGAGGATTGCTGTAAAGACTCTGACACTAGTCAGTGACTCGATGCAACCTGCTGGGTTCTTTATATAGGAAGCTTGGTACTAATTGGCTTAATGACCTGACCTGTACTGGATTGTTTACTACGTGAAGGTCTTTGAGACGACTCTGGTCCTGATTTGTTGTTATAGAAATAAACTGAATAGATTTTAATAGAAAATACTGAAGAAAGTGAAAGGGTGAGACATAATCTTGCTGCAGCTGGATGGAGTCGGCTCGGCTGGCATAAATTTCAAGCAGTTTCTTATAATTGTTGTTTTACTGCAGGTCTGGAAGCAGACTCTTGTTCATAATTGATTGTTTATTTTCGCTGTAAAGCATTCAAACTATAGTGATCCTGTTTCTCTTTATAGTTAGTTAGTAGTTTATTATTCTGCTTCCGTACTGTTTTGGCATTTAACTACTTCCACAATTCTTCAACTATTCACACAATTTTGGTATGAAAACGTTCATTTAGTTCAGCTTATGCCGACAATGACTTTTGGTATTAAAATATTTTATACTTTTTGAGATATTCAGCTTTTTCTGCGACTTTTGGTCCCATTGAAATGAATTTTCAGCTAAATCCTATCACTTTTTTGAACTCTTAATCTTATAAGTTAACTTTAACCTAGATACTTCATTCAAGTCTCAACAAACTCACAAGACATTCAGCTATTACTGGTTAAAAAATCTTTTTGATATCTATTACAGTTTTTCTAAAATCACAGGTAGAAGCTGAGGTACGGCTTAAAATTTTCAGAAAAAAATCACAAAACTTTTTATGCGCAGAGATAGGAGCAATGACCCTCCTTTGCTCCATTTCTGGCATTGTCCTGAGAAAATCGTAAGTCCGATTGAAATGAGGCACACGCTGGCTTGCAGCTAACAGAAATACCTTAGTTTTGAGCTATAAATCATAAATGTACTCCAAACTAGGGTTGTCACGGTAACCGGTGTAGCGGTAAAGCCCAGTAAAAAAGTTGACAGTAATCATAACCGCTTGTTTTTTTTTAAATACATTATCTCGGTGGATTACTGTGGCTGCGGTGTAGGTGCAGTGACCCTTACCAGCCACCGTATCATCTGCTGAAGTTGCCAGCGGCACATGCACACTTTGTTGTTTACAACCAAAACTTTATGTAAGCTAAAGCTGAAATAATGGCCAAAGGAGGAGACGCAGCGCTCAGGACATTTATTATCCCTCAAAGAAGACAAAGTCGGAAGTATGGGCTTTTTTTTTTTTTTTTTTGGATATTTGAAGAATGCCGAGGGACAGCTGATAGAAGACGGCTATCCTGTTTGCAGCACGTGCAGAAAAAGTGTCTGTGAAAGGCAGCAATGCTTCAAATCTCATGACACATCTGCGTGACCATCACCCACAACTCTACAGTCAACGCAAGGCAAGCTAATGTTAGCGTTTTAGCTAAAGTGCGTGATCCGAGGATTTGGGTTGAGGGAGAATGCAATGAGTCGCTTTATAAAGCAGCCGCAGCGCCGCTACCTGCAGATACACCGTGTCGCGGACACCCCCATATTGAAATGACGCTATGCGTTACGGGGCTCCCAGGGTCAGAAAAGAGCTGGTCTCTCTCCGAGAATAATTATGAATTTAACAATGATTACTGCCTGATGACATTTTCCCAAATCTGCAAAGCTCACTGGAAGGACACAAACCGAGGACAATATTGTCCTGATATAGGGTTTATTACTCAAGTAAGGGTAAAAAAGTATCTGATTAGAAGGCTACTTGAGTACTGAGTATCATCTGATCTAATATTTTTAAAATGATGACATCAAACAGGCAAAAAACAAGACATTATGGGCAAATGTTGGCATTTTAAAATCTAAAGAGGAAATATGTAAACAAATAAACAACATCATTACAAAATAACACATTTTAGGCTAAATTTAGACACAAACTGAGGACAATATTTTCCTGATATACAGTTGTGTGAAAATGTAACACCTTTAAAAAAATACCGCGATAATACAGAAAACCGTGATACTTTTGGTCACAATAACCATGAGGTTAAATTTTCACACCGTGACAACCCTACTCCAAACATTGTGGTCATATGGTTCATTTGTTTGAGAATATTTAAATTTAAAAAAATTGTCTCTCCCCACTCTAAACTGAAAATTCTGCACTCTAACTTTTGACCTTCACATTTTCTGGAAACAACTCTTTCCAACAACCAGACCGTTTGGAGTACCGAAACAGATTATATCTCCAAAAGTAGGAATTTTTGTCAGCTTTTCAGAATGGGTTTCATTTTATCTGTAAGTGTTACCGTTCTTTCTCTACAAGCCTCAGAAGGAGGAGAGACCCTGATTCTGTCTCACTGAAACTCATGTAAAGGAACAGAGATTTTCTCCTCCGATTGTCTTCAGACAGCTAAAAGTTTCTCGTCATAGCTTCTAGACAAGTCATGGCAGGCACATAAAAATTCACGCAGATGACCATCAAAGCCTTCTGCCACTCACACTTTTTGAATTTTTCAAATCGGTGCAGTACTTTTCGAATGGTGATGAGAAGTTTGACAGGTCCAATTTCACTTCTGAAGGACAGATTTAAAGGCTTCTCTCATTAACAGGAGTACAGCTGCAGGCCTCCAACAGCCGGGGGAAAAGGCGGGAAAACAGTGCTGCTCTCTGATTGGTTGAGAGTGTTCAACTATTTTCTGTCCAAGCAGGATCGAGCACTCACACATATGACTCATCAAATCAACCAGCTTGGTCTCAGGAATTTTGTATTCAATTTTAAATTTGTTATCTGTTACCATGGTAACACAAGTGCATAAGTATATCCCCAAACAAGTCTTATTGAAATAAATGTGTAAAGCCTATTATTGAGCCTATAACATACTGCTGTTTCTTATCTTTCTGAGCTCTATACACTTAAAACTAGCAGCATAGCTGACATTTTGACACTAGTCAGAAGGCAGGAACCGCCCTTTCCTCCTTCGCTGCTCTCTCATTGGCTGAGAGTTTTCAATCGTCTTCTGCCGAAATGGAAATATGCACCCACACATAAGATACATCAATTCAACCTGCTTGGTCCCAGGAGTCTTGTATTAACTTGATATTGTGTTCTGCGTTACCATGGCAACGTGCTTAGCAACAACATTTAACAACATTTTAGACACAACTGTATCAACGTACTTTAATATATAAATGTTATTCAAAGTTTTAAAGAGTCATGTGACATTGCGCATTGCTTTATTATAGCAGACTCCTGTGATCTGTTACCATGGCAACACAAGGAACTACAAATCACTTTAACCAAGTCTCATAGGAATGAATATAAAAAGCTGAATATTGAGCCAATAACAGACTCCTGTTTTTGATCTTTTTGAACTATCTGCAGCGGCGGCTGGCCAGTAGAGGGCGATAGGGCGCCGCCCTCCCAGTTTCCCCTGTGTTTTTAATTTTTATTTTAAAAAATAAATAAATAAAATTAACAATAATCATATTTTCTAAGTTAATTGTGTGTTTTGTAACAAAAATAAATTATATATATATATATATATATATATATATATATATATATATATATATATATATATATATATATATATATATATATATATATATATATGTGTGTATGTATGTATATATGTATATATATATATATGTATATATATGTATATATATATATATATATATATATGTATATATATATATATATATATATATATATATATATATATGTTGGTCTCTGCCGATCTCTGCCGGTCTCTGCCGAGCGGCGGAGGCTGTGTGCTGTTTTTCAATCGCCCAAACAAGACGGGACCAGTTGTCCAATTGCTGACAAGAAAATCAAAGGGTAGGAATGGGAATGTATCCAATCAGCGTCGACGTTGTTTCAGAACGTTTCAGAAGCATGATGGGCGATAGAGCTACCGCCAAGGCTTTCGTTGGTGTTCGGTAGAACTCGGAGAGTCTCGACTCCAGCACATTTTTGGTCGTGACTCGTGACGGTCATGACACAGACGTAGACATGGACGCCAGTGCGCCTACAACATGGATACCGGATCTCAGCAGCCACTGAATTCAGGTCGGTCTCTTCTCCAGTATCCGTTCGAGAGGAGAACTATGGTGGAAAAACTTAATGTCAAAGAGCTTGGACCAGATCAGCCCGACGTAAAGATAAGCCAGCAGGACAAGGAGAAGGGTAAACTGTACACACAACGCTTCTCCCAAAATTGGTACACCAGGAAGCAGTGGCTAGCTGGATGCAATCACGCTAATGCGTTATTTTGCTTTCTGTGTTTGTTATTCAAAACGGCTGGGATCCACAGAAGGTGGATGTGGAACTTGTGTCTCATTGGGGACTCCATTCATTCTCTGACTGAGGAATGCAGCACATCAGTGCAGCAGCCAACAAAGAAACGGAGGACGTTTGGACAGGGAGAACAGCAGCTGGGTGCAGAGGTAAGCTGTACATTACATTTCTGTAAACAAGACAATCAGAATCAGAAATCCTTGGTTGTCCCACAAACCGGGACATTTGTTTAATAACATGTACAGGTGCTGGCCAGTAAATTAGAATATCATCAAAAGGTTGAAAATATTTCAGTAATTCCATTCAAAACGTGAAACTTGTACATTATATTCATGCAATGCACACAGACCAATGTATTTCCGATGTTTATTACGTTTAATTTTGATATTTATAGGTGACAACCAATGAAAACATCAAATCTGGTATCTCAGAAAATTAGAATATTCTAAAGGCCAATGAAAAAATGTTTGTTTCTCTAATGTTGGCCAACTGAAAAGAATGAACATGAAAAGAATGTGCATGTATAGCACTCAATACTTAGTCGGGGCTCCTTTTGCCTCAATAACTGCAGTAATGCGGCGTGGCATGGACTCGATCAGTCTGTGGCACTGCTCAGGTGTTATGAGAGCCCAGGTTGCTCTGATAGTCGTCTTCAGCTCCTCTGCATTGTTGGGTCTAGCGTATTGCATCCTCCGCTTCACAATACCCCATAGATTTTCTATGGGGTTAAGGTCAGGCGAGTTTGCTGGCCAATCAAGGACAGGGATACCATGGTCCTTGAACCAGGTGCTGGTGGTTTTGGCACTGTGTGCAGGTGCCAAGTCCTGTTGAAAGGTGAAGTCTGCATCCCCATAAAGTTGGTCAGCAGCAGGAAGCATGAAGTGCTCTAAAACTTCCTGGTAGACGGCTGCATTGACCCTGGACCTCAGGAAACAGAGTGGGCCAACACCGGCAGATGACATGGCACCCCACACCATCACTGACGGTGGAAACTTTACACTGGACCTCATGCAACGTGGATTCTGTGCTTCTCCGCTCTTCCTCCAGACTCTGGGTCCTTGATTTCCAAAGGAAATGCAGAACTTGCTTTCATCAGAAAACATAACTTTGGACCACTCAGCATCAGTCCAGTCCTTTTTGTCCTTGGCCCAGGCGAGACGCTTCTTGCGCTGTTTCTTGTTCAAGAGTGGCTTGACACACGGAATGCGACACCTGAATCCCATGTCTTTCATGAGTCTCCTCGTGGTGGTTCTTGAAGCGCTGACTCCAGCTGCAGTCCACTCTTTGTGGATCTCCCCCACATTTTTGAATGGGTTTGTCGTCACAATTCTCTGCAGGGTGCGGTTATCCCTAGAGCTTGTACACTTTTTTCTACCACATTTTTTCCGTCCCTTCGCCTGTCTGTTAATGTGCTTGGACACAGAGCTCTGCGAACAGCCAGCTTCTTTAGCAATCACCTTTTGTGTCTTGCCCTCCTTGTGCAAGGTGTCAATGATTGTCTTTTGGACAGCTGTTAAGTCAGAAGTCTTCCCCATGATTGTGGTGCCTTCAAAACAAGACTGAGGGACCTTTTAAAGGCCTTTGCAGGTGTTTTGAGTAAATCAGCTGATTAGAGTGGCAGCAGGTGTCTTCTATATTCAGCCTTTTCAGAATATTCTAATTTTTTGAGATACCAAATGTGGAGTTTTCATTAGTTGTCACTTATGAATATCTAATTTAAATGTAATGAACATTGGAAATACATTGGTCTGTGTGCATTGCATGAATATAATGTACAAGTTTCACGTTTTGAATGGAATTACTGAAATATTTTCAACCTTTTGATGATATTCTAATTTACTGGCCAGCACCTGTATGTTAATCTATCAGTTTCAGATATCAGCAAATGTTTCTAAATTCACAGTTCAGCCAATTGTAAAAATGTACCCATTAAACTATTCTCATTCAAATGCCAGCTGTTTAACATTTCAAATTTCGAGTTTTTAATCAATGTTCAAAGATTAAAGTTTTCTGCTGTTTAGCATTTTTTTGTCCATTCTTCACCTATATTCTGAGCTTTATTACACTTGTTGGTGATTTTTGCTTCTAAATCTTTAAATACATTCAGCTCAATTTGACAGCTTAGCTTAGTTTCAGCTTCACTTCAGCCATTCAGCAGCTTCAGCAATCAGTTTCTGAATTCAGCTTATGCTACTCATTTCACAGTTCAGCTAAATGTAAATATTAAACTGTTAAACTAGTCCTACTGAAGTAACAGGTGTTTAGACATTTTAGCTGTCCAGTTTTTGAAACAATGTTCACAGATTTCAGTTTTCTGCTGTTTAGGATTAGTTTTCTTGATTCTTCACTTACTTTTTGTGCTTTATTTGCTTGTTGGTGCTTTTTGCTTTCACATCTTTTACTACATTCAGCTCATTTGCCACTTTAGCTTAGTTTCAGCTTCACTTCAGCTATTCAACAACTTCAGCAATCAGTTACCAAATTTAGCATAAGCTGCTAATTTCACAGTTCAGCTAAATGTAAAGATTAAACTGTTAAACTTGTCCAACTGAATTAACAGGTGTTTAGACACTATAGCTGTCCACATTGTTATACAATGTTCACAGATTTTAGTTTTTTGCTTTTTAGGATTAGTTTTCTCCATTCTTCACTTACTTTTTGTGCTTTATTTGCTCATTAGTGATTTTTGCATCTACATCTTTCAACACATTCAGCTCATTTTGACAGTTTTGCTTACTTTCAGCTTTAGTTCAGCTATTAAGCTGATTCAGCTAACAGTTTAAGCTAATCAGCATTCAAACAGCATTTCTGCAAGAAATGCTATCTATCTAGTTCTGTTCGCTTCACAGCCAGACAGGACACGGAAAAATAAAAAATAAAAAATTTTAAAAAATTATTGTTTCATGCACAATATCCATAAGGTTCATGAAAGACTTGATGAAAAATCCATCAGGACTCTAACTGTGATTTATTATAAATAATAATAATAAAGATTTTAAACATATTTGTGTTAACTTTATCTTTCAGTGTGTGAATGAGCACTTGGGAGTCATGGAAGAACCCAGACCTTTAAACGTCACAGAGAGCTTCGATCCTGATGACATTCTCACCTGCAGCAGGTAACGCATCTGTTGTTTGGTCAGTTCAGTGGCTCCTTTAGGAATCAAAGCTTCCACCTCATCTTTATCAGCCTGGAGACAAAAACAAGACATGAACCTGAAGTCTGACAGTGATCCTGTAGAGCAGCAGCTCTGCTCCCACCCTCCCACGTTCACGTGTCTTTTCTCACTCGTGGTCCGCTTACAGAACACTAAAGATGTCTGGATTAGCTTCAAACACAGAAGAAGGTCCAGTTCAGACCGGCGGCTCACCTTGTCATTTCCATCCAGCTGGTGTTTCCTGTAGAACACCGAGAGGAAAAGAAACAATGAGGAGTGTGTGTGTGTGTGTGTGTGTGTGTGTGTGTGTGTGTGTGTGTGTGTGTGTGTGTGTGTGTGTGTGTGTGTGTGTGTGTGTGTGTGTGTGTGTGTGTGTGTGTGTGTGTGTGTGTGTGTGTAGAGACGTTTTCTCACAATGACTCAGGAATGATGGAGGTGGGTGGGGGTTTGTCTGCAGACATTTTCAGACTCGATGTTTAATAACGTGAAGTTTCACACCCGCTCCTTGAAACAGGCGCAAAGTCCCTCCCCTCTCTGTTGTCACACTGCACACCTGTGTCCAGGTCGTCTCTGACAGGTATGTAAATGCCCTGACTTGTAGCTCATCACCTTCAGCGTGTGCATGTAGTGTAAATCACTTTGGAGTATTCTGACTCAGAAAGGTGCCATACAGGTGCAGGTCATTAATCGTGTCCTTGACTTTTTACACCGAACCCGTTTGAAGGCAGCCGAGTTCCTCATAGCTGAAATGTTCTAAGTTCTTCAGACACAAACACCAACTCTGTAAAGGATGATTTGTCATTCTTCTCAAACTGATGCGGACATGTGACTGTAATTATAAATGTACACCACAGTAAAATACTCAATATTTCCATAATTACATCTGAAAATACATAGTTTCAGAAAAGGCACTTGAGCCATTGTTCCGCCTCCTCAAAACTCCCCCGCAGCAATGGATTGTGGGTAATGCCCTTCGCCCAAGTCCGCATCAATACAGCAAAATGACAAGCACATCGGACCCCCTCCATCACTGGCAGCAGGTGCAGAGGTAAACAGCACTTCCATGGATAATCCCAGAGATTAACGCTAAAAACGACACTTTAAGGAACAATGGGACATTTGAGAGTTTCTCAGAGAGGTGAAAAGTTGAAGACGATTTATGATCCGAAAGCTTCACTCTTTCACACACAACTCCACATGAATCAAATACCTAAACCACCTGATGACAGCTTGTGTCATCCTGTTCTTTACCCTTCCAGGTGTGTTTACCTGCCTGAAGGAGAACCGTCCAGATAATCTGACTCTTTCTGAGTAAAACTGTGCCACGGGGATGAAAATTTTCATAAATCAGGAGTCAGACCCGGCTGAAAGAATCTGATGAATCTGAATATTACCTCAGTCGCTGACGCCTTCCTACCAACAAGAGCAGACAGAATCGCGTCTAAATTCAAACGAAGACAAACTCTCCTAAAATTATGCCATTTCCTCAAAGCTTAAAAAGCCATCCTACATATGTTTCATATGTACAGAGCAGTTGTTTAGCTTCGGCAAATGACGGACTTGGACTCATGATGCTGCTGCTACAGGAGACCGCTGTAGTGTAATAAGGGTTTACTGAGGGTTGCAGGTTAAATTCCCCCTAAGCAGAGTGCTCATTTAGACAGAACTGCTAAATGACCCCATTTGTTATGAATAAATAATAAATGTATCCAAGCAACAAAGAAACTGGGGAAAAATCACGTTTGCATCTTATTCTAACTCATTTTCTCACACAAAGTTTATTAATCTGCCTTTTGGGTCTTTTGGGCTTTCGGGATAAATGAGAGAAATGAGCAACTTCCTCCAGAATCATCTCAAGCTGCACCGAGTCCTAGAAACCTCAGTTTGTAGATCTAAAACTGATGGATATCCTGCCACATCATAAAGATTTGTTCAATTATTTAATGTTCTGTGTTTGTAAAGTTTTTGTGTCGGCGACGTTTGAGGACTTACAGTCCACGGATCCGGGACACGTGGTCAGAGATGTAGGAGTGGATGTCACAGTTTTTCCTGTAGACGTCAGCCAGAAGCTCTCCAAAGTAACGCGTGTCAAGCTTCGGCGGCTCCGGCACCATCGCCGTCTCCTTCAGGTCAATCCTGGAGAAGGTCTTTGAGATTGGCGACTGTTTCTGCTGGATCACATTCACTATCTCCACCTCCTCAATCTCAACTGATCCATTGTCCACGTCATCATCGTCTTCCTCCACCTCTTCATCCACTACCTCCTCCTCCTCCTGGAAAACACAACGGAGATGTCAGACAGCTTAAAGAAGACATTTCATGCCTCTTAGTTCTTCTGTTTTGCAGCTAAATGGTTGAGTTGTGGTCCAAATATAACAGAGCAGCAGTTCTTGGGTCTGATTTCCTCATTACTGTTGCTCTTCAGACCCCTCCTCTACCCGTTCTGAAGAGAGTCTGAGAATGGCCGTTTTGGTTCTGTCTCTTTAAATCTGAAGGAAGAGCTGCAAATCCCACCCCCTCCATGGAGCAGATTTCACTCTCCACAGGAAACACACAGTACTGTATATCGTCATTTTTAAACCGTGGGGTCCCTCTTGAGAACATCAGAACAGCCATGAATAAAGAATGGTACCTAAACATCCTCCCAGAGGAACACCTTTAACTGTTTATCAGTAGCTTGATGACACCCAGTGTCTTCTCCAGCATGATGGAGCACTGGGCCAGGAGGATAAAGTCAGAACAGACTTGGGTTCAGGTCTAGGAGACCCCCCCCAGGCCTTAGTCCCACTGAGAAGTTCATCCTCCAGAAGCAGGAGGACAAACACAACTCTGATGATGAAGAGTGAACTTCATCCTCAGTTCTGAACCTGAAGGTCAGGGTGGACTATTGACCATCTACGTAAACTGACTCATTACAAATAAAATCCTTTGATAATAACAAACAGTGTGTAGTTCATCAGTAACCATAGAAACGGCACCCGGTCGGCCACTAGATGAACAAAGAACCTCCCACTTTAGCAGGAATCGTTTGGACGGGAGCTGGTTCTCCTCCCATAAATCGGCCAGCAAACAAAAGGTCACATGACCCTTAAAGCCGCCGTCTCACCGGGCTGCAGGATAATATGCGCATCAGCTCGTGTTCAAACTGCTAATGTGTGCAGCTGATCTTCACGGTCCAGGTTTCCCTCAGACTGAACCTCCAGACCCAAGCCTGCCTCTCAGCGCCGGTTCTGCATACAGCAACAGATCTGAGTAGTTTGACTGGTTGTCAAAAGTCATGTGACCTCCTCCCGCAGTTCAAACCCTGAGAGGTCAGAGACGAGACCAGTTCTGGACTTGACCAGGTGTTACACCAAATTCTGCGACCCATCACCATTTGTGACCCCAGGGGGCAGTGTTGCGTTTTGTTGCGTCTGTACATCCTGAATTGGCATAAAAGAAGAAGATGCTACGTTAAAACCGTAAACTATGTAAGCTTTGAGGAAATTGTGCGATGCGTTTGTTAATGTTTATTGCAAACAAACGGGACAATAATTGCAGCGATAAGCAGGGCTTTGACGAGAAATGTTTACTAACATTAAACATTGATTTTACAACATGCGAGGTCCACAGGTAAAATGTTCAGAACTTCCATTTATTGAAATAAATTGTTGTGATCCGCATCCTCAGTTTATGAGAAACCACTGCAGATTATCTGGTTGCTACGTTTTTTTTCCTGTCGCTCCAATGCCTCTCATATGTACTGGTGGAGATAAAAGGGAAATAAAATGATGAAAACATCACGAAACACCTTTTGTTGTTATTGTCTTTAGTGAAAATTAAAGAAATCTGCATTATTACTGAGATGCAGGTGGTCACATTATCTGATAGCCACCATCATATTGTGTGACCATACTGTAACTTCAGTTATAATGACTTGTACATCACACACACTGTTTCTGGTAACTTCTCTGATGATGTACTTTATAAAAAAAAGTGCATTTGACCTCTGACATCTGCATTATTACTGAGATGCAGGTGGTCACATTCTGTGATAGCCACCATCATATTGTGTGACCATGGTCTGCGCCGCACAACTTCCTCAAAGCTTACGTAGTTTACTGTTTTAACGTAGCATCTTCTTCTTTTATGCCAATTCGGGATGTACAGACGCAGCAAAACACAACACTGCCCCCTGGGGTCACGAATTGTGATGGGTCGCAGAATTTGGTTTATAACACCAGGACCAGCTCTCCTCTCACAAGGTTTCCTGAAAAATACATATCCACACATTCACACTCGCAGAAAAAAGTTCCGGAGTTTGTCCTTCCTCAGATTTGATCTCCAAACAGTGAAAGTGTTTTACGACCGAGGGTGTGTTTAGTTTTAATTTCTGATTTCCTGTTTGGGACAGACGTACGCAGCGCCAGCCGCCCGAGCGGTCCATCCAGATTCCTCCAGTTGAGTGAAGTTGACGCTGCAGCTTGACGTCTTCCAGCGATCGGGTTTATTTTTAGACGTGAGGGGAGTACAGCAGGATGGATGAACCTGAATTAGAGAAATGCTGCACAGAAACTGTGTTTCTTTGTCTGAGGGTGAGGAATTCCTGCAGATGTGAAGTTCCTGATTCTAATAAAACAACCAACAGGAAGCGCTCGGTCACCAGCAGCTCCAGATAAACCGCTTCCAGTGAGGTCACCGTTGAAACAAACACCTCCGCTGCCAGTCACAGACACACTAACACCTGGCTGGCAAACCTGAGGGAGGTGCAGCAGTTTATAGAACCGCGCTGACATAGAGCTCTGTTAAAACAGGGGTTATAGATGATTACATCCACTTTAATCTGGGGCGTGTTCGGGCTAGCCGCTAGCATCAGTCCTGTCAGATTTAATCTGTTTCTCCAAACTGAAGTCAGTCAGACACCAGCTTCTCCTCACAGAAAGATCAGAGCTCTCGTTTGAGACCCAGAAGATGTAAAACCGACACACCGGCGAGTCTCGACTCTTCAACTGTCTCACATTTACCTTAAATCTTATGATGTTAATAGAGATGGGTTTAATCCAGCTGCAGGGTTCTTCTGTCGATGTTCAGATTATTTTCACCTGCTGCGTTTTACTGGGACGGCTTGTCTGTCCTGTAAAGTCCATGTTTGGGGCATTTATTTTGTAGGAGCAAGGTTCGGTGAACTTCCTTTATGATGAACATTTTAGAGGAATAAGCAGATTTTTTCATGAAATTTCCTAATTTGAATAAAAATCTTTTATAAAATAGTTTTATGGGAACCTAGATTTGATCCCTTTGGTCTTTTTTTATTCATCCTCTCCAGTCTCAGATTAGCAGATTAGGCCCAGTTCACACAGCAGGATTATAAACACCCACGTGGTGATAAAATAATCACGGATTATGGCTTTGGGGCTACAGCGTGCAGCCACATGGTAAAAACCAGCAAACGTGTTTCTGATAGGTCACAGGTCACGAGTCAACAGCAACAACAGCTTTTTATAATCTGCTAGATTAGAAAAGATTAGATTTCCTGTGTAGATGAGTTTTTGTTCATAATGTTGACACTCTGGTTTGACTTGAAACTCTTTCTGATAAAACTTCAGACTGTTTGATCAGACTTTAATCTGAAGCAGTGGCGGCGCCAGGGGGCGCTATAGCTACCCATGGATTAGTCATTGCACCCCCAAGTAAATATTAGATTTTTTTTTACAATTTAATTTTAACTTAACGTGTGGATGTGATAATATTTAACATACAAAACAAAAATAATCAGTAAATTATCATATAGATAGTAAAAACTTAAACCAAAACAGGAAATTGATGTTAACCTTTGACCTCATTTTCCACCTGTGAATGAGTGAAAGGTAGAGCTAGTGGTAAAATGGATCAGTGTTTGTTGCCCACATTTCCACGGGTTCAGTCAGGAACGAATGAATGTTTGGAAGTGATCTCAGACCCACAAAAACCTACGGATCTGGATGAAGAGAGTCAACCCTCAACCGCCGCAGCAGTCCAGGGTTTTGCCGCTGGAAATGCTAACACTAACGTTAGCTAACCTTGCAACACTATAGGTGGTTTTATGTGTGGCTGTATGTGTTCATGATTTCATGGAAAAGTCAGCAATTGTTCACATGTTTATGATGTATATTAATGATTGTTTCAGGTGTTGTTGAGGTTTTGTGCACGCATGTGTATCTGCTAGTGTTGAAGGTGTTTTAGAGAACAATAGGTACGCATGATCACTTCCTGCATAGCACCCTCAATAAAAAGACTAGCTCCTTCATAGCACCTGCAGAAAAACATTTCTGGAGCCGCCACTGGTGTGAAGGTATTTTATCGTTTGGGATTGGAAAACAAAACGAGTTCCTGTCTGGATTAAAAGGTTTGCGGTTCTCCAGAAACTTTGTTTTGTTTGTTTCCTCAAAGTAAAAGAAAAAAAAAACCACGAGGAGAGTCGAGGCTGATTGGTGGGCTGAGCCTGTCCACCTGGAGCCAACCAATCAGAGCAGACTACAGTTTAAATTAGCCCCGCCTCCCTGGCTTACATCACTACAGGAACTACGTTGGACTAATTAATTTATTAGTCTGTGATTAATTATTTTCATAAGAAATGAATCCTCAGCCTAATGACCTCTGATGTTTTTGTCTGAATCCAGTCGGATCAGATCTCCGTGGGAGGTTCCACCGCAGACACCCGACAGACTCACACACCTGCACAGGTTATCAGCTGAAGTATCTGAGAACACACCCCTCCTCCGAGTTTGACTTTGGCACCAAACAGAGAAACCAATGAAGCCTCCAGGGTTCAAAGGTCGCAGCAGCAGCTCTAGAAGCTTGCGCTCGTTTCACGCCTCAACGCAAACATCAGAGGAATTTAGAGAAGCGTGATGCGGCAAGAGGGAGTGTGCAAATAATCCCCTCAGAGGAAAAGCAGTCGGGACAGAAGACAGCCGGAGGGCCGGAAGATTCCCATCAAACCAGAAAAACCGGACCACTCTGGGACAGTTACAGCGACGGGCCAGGTTCTCATCGGATTCTGTTCTGAATGTTCTGGATCTAACGAGATCCTGATCCAGACTCCCTAGGACAGCATTCCTGAGGGAGATTTCAGGGGGGTCTAAGAGCCTACGTCTCCAGTCTGGAGCGCATCTCACACCCGTTTCCTTTTGTTACCGTGCTCGGTCCGGCTGTGAGCCAATCAGGATTCATGTCTGAATGCTGAAGACAAGGCTTGCAGTTTATCCCTCACAGGTGGAGCTCACTGCCACGCCTGATACCCTAACCCTGGCAGAAAAATGGCTTTTCTAGATCTTTCTTTTTGGGTTTTAAAGGTCAACCCGTTTTTCTCTCAAGTTAAAAATAATTCCAATAAAGTTCAGAAAAAAAGTTTCTGTTTCCAACAAACAAACCCTCTTTACGCTGGTTTCACCTGCAGCCCTAAGCGTGTGTGTGTGTGTGTGTGCGTGCGTGCGTGTGAGTGTGTGTAACACTAGAACCCCTCCAGAAGCCAGGAGTCACCTTACAACAGACTCTTTATTTGCGTCTCTCTGAGCGTCTCTGGGAGGAAACGCTGCTGAACGCCGTCTTCCCTCCAGTTTTCCTGCTTGTTGACACGTTTGCTGACTTATTATAAAACTAAAGAACATTTTATAAAGCCAACCATATTTTCCTTTGTTCCATGACAGGTTTCCACATTTAAATAACTTCTGGCTCCTTTTAAATTAGACGAGGGACAGAAAAGGCAACCAGAGACGTCTTCAGCGTCTTCGTGTTTGATGTCGTATTACAGACATTATGGCAGGACCAGACAAGGGCCACAAAAAAGTTATTTTACTTCTAAATGATCAGAAATGGTTCCTGGACAGAAAAAGTTGTTTCCCCTGATCCGCGACACGCATATGTTACTGTGATGTTCTCATCACGCCTGAAGCTGTTAGAAGTGACTTCAAAACAAAGCTTTTTAACAGTTCACCTATCGACCTGCAGAGTTTCACACCTCGACCTCCCAGGCCTCAGGCGTGACTCCGCCCTCTACGCAGTAGCAGAAACAGTAAACAGAAATCGCTAAAAATGAGTTCACCTGGAAGCAGAAAGGAAAGGAGTCAGCCGGTTTAGTGGAAATGAGCTCAAGATGAAGCAGAGACGAGGATCACCGGTCAGATCTTCCTACAGGCCACGTTTCTGTGGATCAGTACAGGTAAAGCATTGGTGAGGAGAAATCAGGTGAAAGGCTCCTGAGCCTCTAGTGAACCACAGCTGCCTGCTCCATCACATGGAGACTGGGCCCACTGTGCAAAGATCTAGTTTGGACGTCCTACAGATGTGGTCTGGACCAACGGACTCAACATAGACATTGATCTGCACGTCCATGCGATGTTAACTGTTTGCAGGGGGAGTCCCTCAGGGACACGTACTCGGCACCTAATCCTGGATGTCCCTGGACCCTCAACATCACACACTTAAGATACTTCTGCACTCATTCATTCCTTTACACAAATACGAGACAGAAGTAAAGATCTAGAATCTGATCTAATATGCTGATTTCTGTAACCAGATGTTTACAGACAGATTTATTTCTCTGTTCCAGGTCAAGCAGACCAAAAATAAACTAAAGACTTATCTAAGTAATTTTTCCACGACCAAAGGAAACAGAAAGCATCATCAAAGGGAAGGTTCCAGATGTGTTCCAGCTGTCAGACTGAATGAAAACAAGTTACATCATCACTTATCAGCAGATCGGTTGGAAACCTGATCTCTAGACTGTTGACACCACAAAGACTCAGCTACAAATCAGATTTTAGGCTGAATTCTTGATGCTGAAAGTCACAAAACTCATTTAATTGGATAAATCTGAGTGTTATTCTGCTGCAGACGTTTTCTGTTTGGCTGATTCTGCAATGACGTGTTTCCACATCAGGAACGTTACAAACACAAGTTCAGCTCAGCATTCCTGCTCCACCACAAAGCTACGCCTTTTTTTTTCTAGCGTGTAATTAACTTGGAATACTCTGCATGCCCTGCAGAGGTGAGGAACGCCGCCTCAGATGTAAACAAATGATCCTGGAATTTGGTCCGACTTCTGTCTGCAGCAGTAGTGCCCCCCCACCCCCCCACCCCCACCCCCACCCCCGTCCCCTAACATAACCAGACCCTCATTTACACCACACTCAGAATAAGGGGAAAAGAGAAGCAGAACCATTCATACTTAGACCAGGATCTGGTTGAACCCTCCCACTGTCCTAATGGGTGACCCCACGAGGAAAGTTGACCATTGAGCAGGATTGATGGTTTATCCCTTGAGGTCCACGTGGCAGGGGTGAGGAGTGAGCACCACCTCACCCCTGCCACGTGGACCCAAGGGATAAACCATCAATCCTGCTCAATGGTCAACTTTCCTCGTGGGGTCACCCATTAGGACAGTGGGAGGGTTAAACTTTGTGTATCTGGGGTCTGTCGTAAACAAACGCGCCGCTGCTGAAGACTCCGCTCTTCGGGTTCAAACTTGCGAGAAAATTCCAGCATGGAAGCCAGAAGGTAAATTCCAGATTTAATGTAAGTTTTACCTTCAGGCCTTACAGTGGAAGAGTTTTCTCTGAACACGACTTTGATCTGAAACATCTTTGCCTGTCAGAGGACAGAAGCATGGTGAAAGCAGAGAAAAAGACGGGCGGCTGGATTGGGTCGTGGAAACACGAAACGCAGCTTAGACAGGCGAATCGTGGGATTGCAACTCGACGGGAGATGATAGTAGCTGCTGTCTGTGGCTTCCTGAACAGCCTCTGTTCAGAGAAATCGAGCTTACATTATTCAAGACTGATAAGCTAACGGCTAAATGAGTTTAGCTAACATCCGTGCGTTCCCGTCATCCTGAAGCAACAACAGATCCAGAGTCAGCATTGGTGTAAAACATGTGACACCGTATAAAGCCTATAGATATCTGACCAGAACCTGGAACTAACCAAGCGCCTCCTAGTGACCAGTTTCAGTACACATTTTAAGCCCCGCCCCTTACTTGTAAACAAGTTTTCTGATTAAAGAAACAACTGATTATTTCAGTTCATCAGCTGCTGCTGTTTGTGTAAAACATCTTTCGTTAGACACAAGGACTTTGTGCAGGTGAGTGGGTGGAACTTAAAGCCAGATGAAATGGCGTTTTCAGCCAGAAGAGTAGGTTTAGCTTTCAGTCAGGTTAGTAGGCGAGGCTTTGTGAGAGCTCAGACTCTGGCTGTAAAAACCCCAACATGGCGGCCCCTGTAAACGTGATCTCCTGGCTTCACTTACACAGCAGAAGGGGGCGGAGCCTCTTGGTGGCACAGAGCCAGGGAGAGTCTGGTTCAGCAGCATGATGTCACTACGCTGTGGTTTTAGGTTTTAGGTCTGCACACATTCATGATGAATGTGTGCAGACTTGTTAGTAAGTGCATCAGCTCCAGTAACAATAATCAGCTTTTGCTGCTTCTAATCCAGTTTCACTGCAGCAGAATCCATAATGAAGCTGGGTCAGGCCATAAAGAACATACCTCCTACAGGTGTGCCAGAGCATGTTCCGACCTGACGTCGGCCTCCGCATGAGAAACCCATCAGAGTTTCATCTTAGACAAACTTCAACACGGTGTTTTAGATCAGAGCGGCGAGTCACTGCAGAGGCAGCAAGTTAACCTCAAACCTGAGACTAACCTGAGAGGAGAATGACCAGAACTCAACTCGCATCTGCAGGTAGAAGAGTCGGTTATCCAAATTCAAATTCAAATTTTATTTGTCACATACACATTCATACACAGTACGAAATGCAGTGAAATGCCTTCCACAACTGCTCGTGACCTAAGAGTTGAAAATGAAAAAAACTGTACACCACGAATTAAAATGAAGGGTAAATTTAACTGGGAAAGAGTAGAGGACTCTTCTGGCTTTGCTACCACCAACACAGCCAGGGTGTAGCGATCACTCATCCGGTTGTTACTCTGTCAGGTTGTTGGTTTAGAAATAATTCTTCACTGGAGAAGAAAGACGCCTTTATTCAGACTAACTGGGACGCATTTTTTAGGTTTTGCTGCTCAAGCATCCTGCCAGAAAACATCAAAGGTGTGATTGCTTATTGAAAATATTAACGAAGTGAAAGAACGAGTTCAAAGGATCAGAGCTGAGAAAGTCCTGATCCTGTGGTGGCATTAAACGCATTAGAACAGGACTTCCTGCACCAAAAACCACAGAAAGCTGAGGATTTCAGTTGGTCCTTCAAAATAAAAGCTCTGTTTTTACAGAACAAATGATTCGTGAACCTGAACAGAAGTGACTTGACAGGAGCAGTTAATCATTTCCCCAGTTGGGTTTCCGTATTTTCGTTGTGCAGTCAGACTTCCTTTGCAGGTTCAAGCTCTAAAGGTCAGAGGTCAACAGCTAAATCCTCCCTGAAGTTAAACACTTCACCTTTAACCAAACGCAGCAGGACTCAGTCAGCAGGGAGGATTATTTACTCATTTAGCACATTTCAGTGTTTTTAGTAAAATCACAGAATCAGAGTCCAGACTTGAGTTAAAGTAACAAACAAGACTCGGTTCAGATCAGACATCACCAAACGTTCAGCAGGAAGGCTCTTTCATCAAATCGGGGAAAGCCATTTAGGTCATTAGAGTCCGACGCCTGAGGATTATTTTCTGAATCTGAAGTTAAAGAATGTGAAGAAGAGGCTTAAAAAGGTGAAAACGCCCTTAAAGGGGCATTAACCACTAGGCCACCTTTCTCAGTAGAGTGGTAGAGTGTCCGCCCTGAGACTGGGAGATCAGGGGTTCGATTCCTGGTCGGGTCATACCAAAGACTTAGAAAAAATGGGACCCAATGCCTCCGTGCTTGACACTCAGCATAAGGGGTTGGATTGGGGGGTTAAACCACCAAATAGTTCCCGAGTGTGGCTGCGTCTGCAGCTCACCGCTCCCCCAGGGGATGGGTCAAATGCGGAGAACAAATTTCGCACACACACCTGTGTGTGTGACAACTAATGGGACTTTAACTTTTTAACTTTATTATGGAAGTTTGTCAGCCAAAACATGCATAGAAATAATAAATTTCTTCTTCTTACATTCTCCTGCAATGCCCTGGTCCTGTAGAATGAGCCCTGGCACTTTTACTGTGATTGCCTGTTTTTCTGTAAAATCACAGAAAAAGAGAGATGCTCGGGTCGAGCAGGCTGCTTCATGCGCGTTCACGCTCAGGCATAGCCCGTAGCATTTGCTATCCGTAGCTTTAGCAGCAGAGAGAGAGGCAGTGCCAACTCAGCGACTTTGTCGCTGTTCCTAACGCCTAGTGATGAACCTAGCTACATTTCTGAGGACCCTTAGCTACTTTCTTCTAGATATTTCCTGCAAATTAGCAACAAAATAGCTATTATCGCTCTGAACCGTTCTTTGAATGTTGTTTCAGCTGTCATCAAGAAAATAAATATTACAGATACAGTAGATGTCACTAGTGCTTTAGCTCACCTAGTAAGACATCGGACTCTCGTGCAGAAGACCCCACCTCCGCGTTAGCTTTGGGTTAGCTTCAGGATGTGAAAATAATCCATTTTGAAATTTTTTTTTTACATTAATGGTATTTTTTTTACAGTAAGATGTCCAAATTTTTATTTGAGACTCGCCGAACGGCATTGGATTCACAGATAAAAAAAGATGTGGGTTCAACTTTCATTTTGGTACAATTTTTCAAGCAAGGAAGATCTGAGCATGCAGGAGGACTGATCCATCATAAACCTTTGTCGTCTGTGCTGAAGAGAAAGGTACAGAACCAAATTATTTAATTAATTAGCTGCGCGTTCTCCTGTCCTCTGTCCTGTGGGCCACACACACACACACACACACACACACACACACACGCGGGACTGTCTCAGCTGTTATTTTCGTTAAGGAGTGTGCACGTACAGCATGCACACCTCATGCACGAGCCTACTATTGAAGCTGCCGTTATGCTTTTGGCCTGAGGGGGCAATCGCGAGCATAATTCAAAACTCCGTAAAGTCCCTTTAAAAGTCTCTAAAGGTGAGAAACATCCAGCATCAGGTCAGATGGGAGCCAGCGGAGTCACTAACCCTAACCATAAGTTAAATACTTCACATATTTAATATGAGTCTGGGAGGGATTTTTCCTGATTTAAATTAGATCATCCCTGGAAGGACTGAATGTCTCTGTTCATCCCGCAGTTTTAAATCTAAACATTCTGTGTATGGCCGGATTCATCAGTCGTCACCACGGTAAAACCAGGCCCCCACAATGCGGCTCAAAAATTGAGGCCAACCCGCAAGTACCAAAAATTGCAGTTCCACCCTCATCCACTAGGGGCTGGTGTCGGAAGCGAGCAAATCCTCATCGACTCCCATGTTAAAAATACCAATTTCACAGCAGAAATAAACATGTTTACAGCCTGGTACCAAAACATGGTTTTGGTTTAAATGATCTAGTTTACACTCATGACAACTCTGAGGGGGTTGAATTTTTTTCTCACTCTTCTGTTTAAGTGTATTACAAGCCTAAAATTCTGTATAATTAATAAGGATCAGACCCACGTGACCACAGAGCTAGCTCTGTGGAAAGGTCTCAGTAGAGCCTCGGTCTGGCCTGGAAACTGCTCCGGGATTTTGAGTCTCTGTGTTTGTGTATTCTTTTTTGGATATTATTTGTGCAATTGTTGGACAAAATGACTTGCTGTGGCAATAATTGCACTAATAGAGCGTCCAAGGAGTCTCCACTTCATTTTTTTCGGTAAGTAAAATTATATTTATGTATTTTAGGTCACTGCCGCTCTTGCACTAGCTGAGCTTAGTTTTTAACATGTATTGTTTAACCATGAAATTTAAATGTAATAGGGTAAATAAAACCCAGGGCATTTAACATAATGCTGCACTTTAGAAAATGGGTTGAAATATAACTTGTTGGTGGAGCTGGGTTCCGACTATCGGCTTGTGGATCTCTCAGGAGACCGATGTTTTCCACTCGTTCTCCCCTCCCCGCAGCTCGGCGCATCTCTGTCTGATCGCGGCGCTTGTCTGCTGCGTGGGCTGCCGGCTTGTGGAGCTCTCGGGAGACCTCTGTGTTCCACCCGGTTTTACCCAGCGGTCAGCCCGGCGTATCTCTGACTCAGAAGCTCTGGTGTTGTGCACAGTTAACTCCGGTTGTAGCTAGGTTGCTACCTCCGTTAGCTTAGCTCCCACCTCCGCGTTAGCTTTGGGTTAGCTTCAGGTTAGATTGTAGCCAGTTCGACCGGGTCTCGTCAGTTGATCCCAGCTTTACAGCCCCACCCTCAGCTCCACCTCGCTTCCCTTCTGTGGAATTGTCTGGGCTTGACGGAACCTGTGACACAGTCAAAATGGCGGTGGTGGCCACCTCCCATTTTGACACAAAAACTTATAATTGGAGCCCATGGAAACGAATTGTCCAGTATATATGTCGATGGGTAAAACATGGATGCAGCCCGATGTGTGTGTGTGTGTGTGTGTGTGTGTGTGTGTGTGTGTGTGTGTGTGTGTGTGTGTGTGTGTGTGTGTGTGTGTGTGTAAGTGTGTGTTCACTAAGCCAACAAGGCTGCCTCCGACGGGTAATACCAGCAGATCAGTTACGTTTGTGTTGGGAATGATTCTCAGCTACCAGAAAACCAAAATTTAGCTTCATGTCTGCAGAAGTGACCAAGCCTTTATTCCTCTCCATCAGCACTGATCATCAGTTGGAACACGATGACCAACAGGTTGAAGAAACTAGCGCTCACGTGATCACACACAGAAGTAACACACGTCTTAAAGGAGACACACTGGAAAACTCATGTTTTGCATCCTTTAGTGCTGCCCTGTGGGTCTCTGCTGCCTCTGTAAACACTCCCAACATGAACAAAAGCTGGATAAAATAGGAATGAATAAAAGCCTTGCTTCTGTCAGTATGCACCAGGGCAGCTGTGGCTACATTGTAGCTCATTAGGTGTGAATGGAATAATGATACACTGTAGTAAAGCACTTTGAAATTCTCTGACTCTGAAAGGCGTCATACAAGTGTGGGTCATAAAAAGCCAACGGAGACATTTTCAGTCATTGTTTGGCATCTACCATGAGCTGTTTCAAAAAGCCCCCGTTTGTGATGTCACAATAAGGAAAACTAGCATAGCTGGGTTTCAAATGACGTTGCATCTACATCAGCCTTATACCTTATTCAAATCAAACAAATGGACCAGAAATCTGGATTTAAAAGGAATAAAAAGTTATTTACAAGTAGATCCTAGTACATACTGATCATTAGCATTAGCAATAGCATTATTATAGTGAGCAAATGAATAAAGTAGCACAGCTCACTACTCACCCAAGCAAAAACAAGACGATAGTCATTTAAAGCTTCTCCGGATCACTAACAGGTGAACCAACCTGAAATAAAACAGCTGCAGGCAACCAGACCTGTAAAAGGCTTTCGTTTGGTTTGCAGTGTGATACAAGGGAGGCAGCTAGAGTTTGTGTTGCTGATCGCTTCAGCGCTGGGTAAATCCTCCACAGTGGATGAAAAGTGCAACATTTAAAACTTTATGGGTCATAACCTAAAAGATGTATTTTTTCATGATATCGCGTCTGTTCCAGCTCATTTAAGCCTTCGTAGCTTTCATCCATCATGGTGTGTCATATCTCTGTTTTGTTGCGGAGCAGATCACTTCTTGCCCCCCATTTGAGTTTTGCGTGGCTGCAAAGTGAAACCCACCAATAGAACCCCGTCTGATTCCAAGTTTCTCTCTGATATCTGAGCTCCTCACCTCATAGCAGCCAATTAGGGAATAGGGTGTGGCCAGAGCCCTGAAACGGCTCAGTCTGGACAGCAGTATCGGGTTATGGGGTGGCCCAGGCTCCACGTTACGCCATGACCATTTTTTTCTCTTCTTCTAGAATAAAGCTGCTGAGATTCTTCATGTGTGACCAAACTTGTTTATGGAACATCTCCTTTAGGAGATTAAGTAAGGAACTGGTCTGGAGCTGCTGATTAATTTCCAGCTATAATCTATGAACTCCTCGGGGAAAAGTCATCCATTCATTTTCGTTCGTTTATCCAGGACGGGCCGCGGGGGCAGCAGCCTATTCCTGCCTCCAGGAGGCATTCCAACTAGGCATCCTAACACGGCTCCTCTCAATGTGGAGGAGCAGCGGGTCTACTCCGATCCCATCCCGGATGACTGAGCTTCTCACCCTATCTCTAAGTGAGAGCCTGCAAAGAGAACTCATTTCGGCTGCTTGTATCTGCGATCTCGTTCGTTCGGTCACTACCCAAAGCTCGTGACCATAGGTGAGGGTAGGAACATAGATCAACCGGTAAATCAAGAGCTTTGCCTTCTGGCTCAGCTCTCTCTTCACCACGAGAAGCTGATTCTTCACACTCAGCTGTGAACCACTCCAGTGAGAGCAGGAGATTCTGGTTAAGCCAACAGGATCATCTGCAAAAAGCAGAGACCTGATCCTCAGACCACCAAAACAGATGCCCTCCACACCTTGGCTGTACCTAGAAATCCTGTCCATAAAAGTTATGAATAGAATCAGTGACAAAGGTCAGCCTTGGCGGAGTCCAACTCTCACTAAAAACGAGCCCGACTTACTACCGGCAATACGGACCGAGCTCTGGCACCGGTCATACAGGGACCTAACAGCCCGTATCAGAGGGTCTGCTACCCCATACTCCCAGAGTACCCCTACAGGACCACCCGAGGGAAGCGGTTCAACGCCTTCTCCATATCCACAAATGTAGATTGGTTGGGCGAACTCATACGCACCCTCCAGGACCCCCCTAGTCCAGTGTTCCACAGCCTGGATGAAAACCACACTGCTCCTCCTCCCTCCTCTCCAGAACCCCTGAATAGACTATACTAAGGAGACTCAGGAGTATGATCTCCCTGTAGTTGGAACACACTCTACTGCCCCCCTTTTTAAATAGGGAGACCACCACCTTGGTCTACAATTCCAGTGGGACTGCCCCCAATGTCCACGCGATATGGGAGAGCCACTCCAGCTAACTCTGGAGTCCCACAGGACAAAAATACCTGATAGGACTCTTTCTTCAGCTTGATGGCATACCTAATCATTGGTGTCCACCAGCAGGTTCAAGGATTGCCACCACGACAGGCACCGACAACCCTGCGGCCACAGCTCTGGTCGGCCGCCTCGACAATGGAAGCACGGAACCTGGCCAACTTAGACTCAAGGAAAATTTGGAAGTTCTGCCGGAGGTGGGAATTGAAACTTCTTCTGAAAGAAAACTCTGCCAGATGTCCAGAAGACCCTCACAATACATTTGGGCCTGCCAGGCCCTCCTCCACCATCCAAGTTGACAGCTCCACCCCCTTGACATGCGGCCGCAGATAGGATGAAACAACTATAAAGTTGATCATTGAGCTGTGGCCTGAGGTATCCTAGTGCCAAGAGCAGAGTCATATTCTTCCCAATTTCACTTTATATACAAACAAAGAAAAATAATTTAGTTTGATCCTAACCAGCTGGGTTACAGTGGCTCTGGTCGAGTCTGGAGGTTACGGAGTAGTTTAAAATCTGCTCAGATATTGAGTTTACAGACAAACAGCAAACCTCATCTTCCTTCAGGCAGGTGAGACATTGGGAGGCTGCACAAACCCCACCCGTCTTCACCTCCAGTAACACCAACAAACCAGCAACCGGGTGAGGTCTCTGCTGGAGGACGACTAGTAGGATTTTCTTTCTGTGTTTATAAACAACCCGATAAAGGAAAACCTCGGCCTTCCTGTTCTTATCCAACGGGACCATTTTCACAGACGTGCTTCAGACGGGACACGCGGGTGATAATTACTGTAACGCTGAACATTCAAATGCAGTTTGGACTTTGTCGAATGGCACCGAGGCGCCATAAATCAAAGCACCTCCCAGTTAATATCAACAGCTAAAACCACCACGATGCAGGTTCACATCAAAGGAATGTCCCCACCTACTGCAACGGCCCGTGGGAAGCAAGCGGCCGCACCTCGGTTCCACTCGACAGGGCGTAGCCGACACAAAGCTGCCCCCAGCTGAACTCGGAACACACTCTGAGTGTGTTACTGTACTTTCAAACACAGGTGCACCCCCGACACATGGACTTGTGTTTGTTTAGTCTGGCTGGGTTTTAAATCAAAGTTGCTAATTCCAGTCACCTCACCAAAGTTACCAGATTTTACCACCAATTCTAACCCAAAAGGCTTGAAATGAGGTCCTTTTAACCTGAGCGACGTTCTACAAACTGGATGAGATTCATCTCTGTGGATGGGTTTCATGGGCATGGAACGTAAATATTTATAAAAGATCGGTTCTCACTATAATTAGAAAGATCTTTTCAACTCCTCTCTCTGCTGAACTCGACTGTTTCAGGTTCTGAACGTATCTATTATCCTGAGTGATTTTTTTAAGCGGAGTCATTTCAATCCGACTTGTTGAAACATGTCTCAGGTCCTTGCAGGAGCTCGATGTGCTCACCTGAGATCATTACCCTCACGAGTCTGTTGGTGGAGTTTTGACTTGCAGTGGTGCTCGGGTTGGCGTCAGAGTTAGGTTTTTGTGTTCAGCTCTGGTTTATTTGAGACTGGTTCTTCGTGGTGAATCAGAAAGCAAAACTGACAATTTCAGCTGTTTAACATTTTCTCTCAGTTTTCTGGCTGGAAGCAGGACGCTCCATCCTGCTGTTTTCTTCTGAAACATGGAGGTTTTTTTCTGCAGAGATGACGCTTTTTGTTATTTTGGACTAATTTGGTTTGTCTCTGGTGTTTTTATTATCCTCTCAAACGTTGAGTCAGCATGTTGTCCGAGTGTAAGAACCGCCCCTGTGATCATGTGGTTTGAGTGCACTAAATATAATAATGAAGAACTGGAGTCAGTAAGCTGGATCTGTTCAGCTTCAGTGGGATGTTTGTGTGTTTTTCTTGCCTCTGACTCCAAGATGTTCACTTCCTCCACTCTTGTTGGTGAACTCTTACTGGGACTGGACGGGTGACTGAAGACGGAGGAGACGGACTGTCGGCTGATGCTCTGAAACAACCAATCAGAGAAGGGAAGAGAAATAGGTCAAAATCTGGATCTCAGGACACCAAAACACACTTTTGTTAAATACTTTAGAAAAGCTAAAAAATTATATCAAGATTTGTTTATACTTTTCATATTAATCATTAAAAGTGCTTGTTTTCTCTCGTTTTCTTACAGTCTGTTTTTAAAAATCAATGCGGTGATTAAAGCAAGTCAGAACATTACACAGTTAAAGCGAGTCAGAACATCATATTTTTAAAGCGGGCCATAACATCACATAATTAAAGCGGGTCAGAACCTCACACAGTTAAAGTGGGTCAGAACCTCACAGTTAAAGCGGGCCATAACATCACATAGTTAAAGCGGGTCAGACCATGACAGAGCTGCCTTGAGTAATTTTTAATTGAAATTTTGATTGAATAATGAACAATGTTTCAAACAAGGTTTATAAACGTTTTAGACCCTTTTAACAATTACCATGGTCGTGTGTCGCTCTTGTTGACTTATTTACTGCCATTGATGACCAAAGTTGTCATTTTAAATCCAACTGCTCGCTGCCATTGCCGACTAAAGACGTCAATTGTATTTGTTAACAGGGCGGCTTTGGGAACGCGCCGCTGCACTGTGAGAGTAAACATTGCGGCTCTAAAGCTGATCTTCACCTATGAGTGTCACACGTCACGTGATCAGGAAGCAGAAAATCCATGAATTAGATCGTTTTGGGCCGATGTTGTGAAAAAAGCAAGACGCTAACTGGAAAAGCTTCTACGACTCACACTTCGACAACGGAATGTGAAAGAACGGATAATTCTAGAAACACGCAGATTCTTCCTGATGTAAGAAGTGACTTTAGTCTTTCTTTTGGTAGTTTTGGTGTTTACATGATCATAGAGCACAGTGTTCTGTGGCTCTTCAAAAAAACTGTAAAAACGCTCCAAAACACCTGCAGCCAGGGCCTTTCTGATCAAAAAATGTCTGGCCGTTAATGAGTTAACAGAGGCCTTTCCCAAAGATCACAGCATGTTCACAAGCAGCTGTTCTTTAAAACACAGTTTATTAAACAGACCAGTGATGCTGAGATATTTATTAGCAGGAAGAAGCTATTTTTCTCTCTTCACTTACAGAAACTCACACAAACTGATTTTTAAACTTTAATGTTCTTACAATCTGCAAATGGCAAAAAAAAGGAAAGAAGGTACCTGAGCTTCAGCGGCTCAGATCGGTATTCAGGGTAAAAACATTTGGATCAGTAGTAAAAACATAACAATCACTGTAACAGTAGTATGACAGGTTGGAACCCCGTGTATGTGTATGAACATGTAATAACATCAGTCAGGGTGTGGTCCCACTTCTTTATCAAACATGTTTTGGGCGTTTGGTTTTGACTCAAACTTCAGAAAAAGGTCTAAATACAAAACGCAAAAATCTAAACACAGAAGAGGCCTTGTGATCAGAAAACTAGAAAAGCGGCGAGGAAGGAACGGGCCGAATCCAGAACGAGGCAGATGAGGAAGAGAAATATTTAAATGTTTCAGAGCCTACAGCAGAGTGCTTGTGTAAACCAATGTGGGGAGAGAAGCAGGTGCACACACACACACACACACACACACACACACACACACACACACACACACACACACACACACACACACGCACGCACACACACGCACGCACACACACACACACACACACACACACACACGCACACACACACACACACATGCACACACACACACACACACACACACACACACACACAGACACACACGCACACGCACACATGCACGTACGCACAGACACACACACCCACAGACATGCACACACACACACACACACACGCACACACACACATACAGACACACACACACACACAGAGACACGCACACACACACACAGACACGCACACACGCACACACACACACACACACACACACACACACACAGACACACACACACACACACACAGACAAGCACACACACACACACGCACACACACACATGCACTCACGCACAGACACACACACACACACGCACACATGCACTCACGCACAGACACGCACACACACACACACACACACACACACACACACGCACACATGCACTCACGCACAGACACACACACACACACACACACACACACACACACGCACACATGCACTCACGCACAGACACACACACACACACACACACACACCCTGCAACAGTCTGAACCAATCAATCAGGATTTATTAATACATCTTTATATGAACAAGGAGAAGGTAATAGATATGGAACAGACTGTTTATTCGTGTTTTAAAGCTCCATCCCGTCTACTCCCGCTCTGGATTCCTGGATGGAGATTCCCTACCTTATCATAATTTCATAGCTCGGAGCTAGGATTAGACAAAGATCAAAGGCTTTTCATGTTCCATGAGGTCATCACATGGACCTCAGACGGCTAAACACAAACACCAACCTGAACGCTCGGCTGATTTTAAACCACAAACTAATGCTACTCTCATTCACACAAACACTAGGACTGGTAAGCACAGATTCTGGCTCTGAGGGCCGATACCGATTCCTGGTCGTTGTCCAGCTCTGATCTGCTGATAAATAACTAAAAATAAACAAGTACGTGAATAGCGATGCTGATTAACGGCTCTTGCTGTTTGTATGAACTGGCAGTTAGCCATGGTGAGTTTACAGACTGGGAGAGAAAATCTGGTTTTAGAGTTTCCAATCAGCATCTGACGCTTGGATGCTTCTGTTGTTTTTAATCTTGACAGCAGTGTTGTGTTTCATTTCTCACAGTTTATCTGGTGAATGAAGTAAACCAAACCTCAGCCTGATGTTGGCTGAACATGAGAATCCTCCACGTCGCTGCAGAGCCCGAGCTGTTAGGAGCTCAAAGTTCATTTCACCTGTGCAGAATCAGATTTCTGGAAGGATTTGTGTGTTTTTTTTAATCTAGGAAGTTATTTTTGACTTTTTAATTTATTTTATGCATTTTAGACTTTAAAGTCTTAAAGGCAACCCCTGGTCCACACTTGAGAAGTCACAGTGAACATCAACATCATCTACAAAAGGAAAGGTGAAATATTTTACATAACTGGAATAAATAATAATGATGTCTGTAAACACATAAGTGAATAAATATTAAGCTGTGAAAAGCACAGTGAGCCCTGCTAAAATCATTTTGTTTACATAATAAGTTCTTTCCACTTGAAACAACAAAAAATCACCAAAATAAAAACATCTCGATGGGAGGTGAGACTTCTGTCCATCCTGTTATTACTGTAACTGGGAATAACCGGGACCACCACATGTGAAAATCCTAATCCTGGTGCGAGAACTCCGATGCTGATGTTGGATGGAGACAAGCCCACGATATCATAGCTGGTCAGAGGAATCCAGAATGACTTAAAAACATGAACTCTGACACATTCCAATGCAGCTGATAACTAACTAATAACTATCTGATAACTAGCTAATAACTATCTGATAACTAACTAATAACTCTCTGATAACTAATACATATCTGATAACTAACTAATACCTATCTGATAACCAACTAATAACTATCTGATAACTAGCTAATAACTATCTGATAACTAACTAATAACTCTCTGATAACTAATACATATCTGATAACTAACTAATACCTATCTGATAACTAACTAATAACTATCTGATAACCAACTAATACCTATCTGATAACTAACTAATAACTATCTGATAACTAACTAATAACTCTCTGATAACTAATACATATCTGATAACTAACTAATACCTATCTGATAACTAACTAATAACTATCTGATAACTAACTAATACATATCTGATAACTAACTAATACCTATCTGATAACTAACTAATAACTATCTGATAACTAACTAATAAATATCTGATAACTAACTAATACCTATCTGATAACTAACTAATACCTATTTGATAACTAACTAATAACTATCTTAAAACTAACTAATAACTATCTGATAACTAACTAATAAATATCTGATAACTAACTAATACCTATCTGATAACTAACTAATACCTATTTGATAACTAACTAATAACTATCTTAAAACTAACTAATAACTCTCTGATGACTAACTAATAAATATCTGATAACTAATAACTCTCTGATAACTAATACCTATCTGATAACTAACTAATGACTATCTGATAACTAACTAATAACTATCTTAAAACTAACTAATACCTATCTGATAACTAACTAATAACTCTCTGATGACTAACTAATAACTATCTGATAACTAACTAACTAATAACCATCTGGTGTCTAACTAATAACTCTCTGATAACTATTAACTCTCTGATACGTAACTAATAACTATCTGATAACTAACTAATGACTATCTGATAACTAACTAATAACTCTCTCATGACTAACTAATAACTAACTGATAACTAACTAATAACCATCTGGTGTCTAACTAATAACTCTGATAACTATTAACTCTCTGATAGCTAACTAATAACTATCTGATAACTAATTAATAGCTATCTGATAACTAACTAACAACTCTCTGATAACTATTAACTCTCTGATAGCTAACTAATAACTATCTGCACTCCTGAGCTCAACATTTTTCGCCTCCCATTGATAAACCCTTACACACTTGTTTATGATAGTTTAACACAAGACTGTTATTTTTGGTTGTTAAACTACATTTAGAACTATTTAGAACAAATACTATAAAATACAGCAGGTCAACACTAACAGCTGGCTGATTTTTACAGTTGAGTTCACCTGTTATTTAGTGCACTTCTGACGCGCAAATATCCAGAAAACCCCTCAGATGGGCTTGTTTGTTTGTTTGTTTGCTTTGGTTTGGTTTACAGTTGGTTCTGACCCATGAATGCTGTTAACCCTCCAGGTGTTGGCTGAGGTTCTGCTCTCACCTGGATGTTGTTCTGCTGATGGAACAGCTCGTCGGACTCCTGGCTGCTGACGCTC